>NC_057861.1:555249710-555444710 GCF_019393635.1 Dromiciops gliroides
TGAGTCTTAAAGGAAGCATTAAAAATCATGCTCACTGGGGAACCTATCAGTGAAGAGATGAAGAGAGTGAATGATGCCCTCATCCATACTACAGCAGGTAGTTGGGGCTA
The DNA here is from genome assembly GCF_019393635.1 of Dromiciops gliroides. Classification (NCBI taxonomy): domain Eukaryota; kingdom Metazoa; phylum Chordata; class Mammalia; order Microbiotheria; family Microbiotheriidae; genus Dromiciops; species Dromiciops gliroides. Next base: position 555,249,821 of record NC_057861.1, read on the forward strand.
CAATTCTCCTTAATAAGACCTGGTATTTATATGGTGCAAAGAATTGAGAATACAAAGAAAGGCAAAACTAAATTTTAAAAAATAGTCTTTGATTTCAAGAAAGGGGCAGACAACACGCACATGACTATATACAAACAAGATATATACAAGGATAAATTTGGGATGGTCTTAAAGGAAAGGCACTAAGATTGGGAAAGACTTGGAAAGGTTTCTTGATGATGGCAGGATATTAGCTGAGTTCTGAAGGAAGCCAGAGAAGCCAGGAATCAGATAGGAAGCAGTTATTTTTAAAAATGACTTCCTTATTAGTAACCAGTTATTTCCTATGCATTATAATATTTGCAACTTTAAAATGTTGTGATATTGTTTAGAATTCACGATTTCAGGTAACTTCATATTCTCTTAGTAAAGAAAATCTTTATAAATAATCATGTGGATTTTGAGTAACTTACCAGATTTTGACCTTTTTAATTTTCTTTGAATCTCAGACCATAAATTCAAACATTTTCATCATCCTCCCTGTGCCTACCTTCATAATGAAATTGCCAACTCCCAATGTATATGTTCATCTAACTTTGAGGCTCTTCTCAAGGTTTTCATAGAGTTTCTTTTTAGATTTTTTTTTCAAATTAAGATCTGCTTTCTCTCCCTTTCACCCCATTGAGAAAGTAAGAAAAACAAAATCTCTCTTACATTTATATACTCAAGCAAAACAAATGCCCACATTGATCATGTCCAAAGTATTATGCCTTAACTTGCACTCTGAGTCTATCATCTCTTTATCAGGATATATCTCTTTGATCATGAGGCCTCTGAAGTCTTGTTTAGTGATTGTGGTGAACAGAGTTTTTAAACTTTCCAAAGTTTATTCTTTTTAATATTGATATCATGGTATAAATTGTCCTTATTTTGCTCTCTTTACTCTGCACCAATTCAAACAAGTGTTCCTAGGTTTTTCTGAAACCATCTTCTTCATTATTTCTTACATATGATAATATTTCATTAAATTCATATACCATAACATGCACCCATTCTTTAATTGAAGGGCACCCCATTCCCAGTTCCCAACTATTTGCTATTACAAACAGAGCTGCTATAAATATTTTTATAATCTGAGTCCTTTTCCTTTCTCTTTGGGGTATAGACCTAGTAGTTGTAATTATGTCTCAAATCATATATACATAGTTTAATAGCTTTTTGGACATAGTTCCAAATTACTTTGCAGTATTAATTGCTGGACCAGTTCACAGCTCTATCAACAGTGCATCAAAATACTTGTTTTCTCACAGTTCCTTCAGCATTTGTCATGTTTTCCTTTTATATCAACTTTTATAGAGTTTCTATACCTTTTCATCCTTTTAAAAAAAGTAGTAGCTAAAATCTGAGAACTCAACATGGAGTCACAAGATTTCTGACTTTTCTCCTTATTAACAATATGACCTTTGGTAAGTCACTTAACTTCCTTCTGGCTCAGTTTGCTGATCTGTAAAATTAGGGGACTGGATTAGATGATCCCCAGAATTCTTTCTAGGTCTGTCTGTCTGTCTGTCTGTCTCCATATATATATATATATATATAATTGTGATTATAGTGATCATTTTACTTTTGTTTATCATTAACACAGTAAAGTAAAATGACCAAATATACCATGAAATGGTGTTTCTTGTTGTCCTTGACTATACAATGAAAACATCTCAACTAAATCCTTTATCAGAAGAGAACTGATGAGACATCGTTCTATTTAGCTATTATTTCTTTTTGTTGTTTGAATTAATTTAAAGTGAGAATATAAATATATATGTAGCTCTTCTGGTAGTATATCAGCTCATGGGTAATTCTAAAAAAAATTGTAGATTATCTAAAAAGTTACATACTTTCCCACTATTCTGTCACCATCACCATGAAAGTAGAAAAAGTTAGCCAAGAACTGAGAATCATTTTACAATTCTATGTTTCAAGGGTTGATCTAAACAAAGAATTCATCACCTAGCATTACACCTTTTGGTAGTAGGCTCCTCTATACTTAGCTAGGCTGGTTTTCAGACAGCTGTTTAGCAGATATATTTTTACCTTAAACAAATGAGATAATCACACTTTAGCAAAAAGAAGAGTTAATCACTGTAAGTGGTAAAACATACACATGTATATGTGAATATACATACATGTATACATATGTGTATAAATGCACATATATATAAATATATATTCCCCCTCTTCTTCATTCGTTATTTAGGTATTTAACCAAATAATTTAAAAACATTCAAGCATATCTGTTGATTTATTTTCCTTTTCATGTTCAGAGTACAAGAAAAAAAGTTTTAGGGAAAAATCTCTGCCTATATACATTTGTATGCATAAGGGCAGAGATTTAATACTATTTGTGTGTGTGTGTGTGTGTGTGTGTGTGTGTGTAATCAGTTTATAACTAACCCTATATTTCTTCATAGAAAATTAAAGTAATATGTAATCTTAGCATTATTTAAATACACTTTTAAAAACTTTTGCTCTTTTCTTCCCCTTAGTCCTTAGTCCAGCCAACTGAAATTTCATTGGCAATGAATGCTGTGCACAGCATGAACAAACTTTAAAATGGTGCTTGAAAGTAAAGTTTGTAATTACAATTGACCTTTTGAAGTCAACAGCAGGCAACAGTCTACTTGCTAAAAAGGTGTGATAATTTGTGATGAGTGAGAGGAAGTGTGAAACTTTTGACCTGCTAAGACAAACTGGATATGGGTTTGTCTTAAGATGCAAAACATTCTGTCAAATATACAAGTTCAACTGGTTAATGTTGGCATAAGAGATCAGTGGGAAGAGATGATAGAAGAAAAGTAACAGCTCTAAATCTTCAGAAGTGACATCTAGGAGATATTGGTAAATTATTTGGTCTGTAGGAAAAGACTATTCCAAAGAGGATTTTCAGTTTATTGATTGAAATAAGTCATTTGAAACCATGGATTACTTAAAAGCCTGACTCTTTTAAAATTGAATCCATATTACACATTTTCATAACAACAGGAATATGAAATTTACATGGCATAGTTTGTACAACCATTCCTACTGCTACTGTTGCTACTACTAATGCTGGAAAATTATTGTTTGGTTTTTATATATGTGACCTAATGGAATAAACCACTCTTCCAAAACATTCCTAATTTCTAATGTAACATATCATTTGTATAGCAACATTATATATTTACATAGTAATGGCCCGAGAACAGATTCCAACTTTACATTTAAATAAGCTCTAAAAACACTTCTGGGAGAAAGATAAAATTTTTACTTTTTCTTTTTGTCCCTCACTATAATTTTGCCAGATCTAGATGTGAACATCTTAAATCTATTAGAACTCCTTTTCTAGTTTATTTTATAAAGGGTAGAATTGACTTCATGTGAAAATGTATATAAGAAAATTCACCAAAATGTAGCATATTCCAAGGCTAAGTACAGAAGAGATAGGCACAAGTTTAGTTTTTGGTACTTGAGTTGCTGAATTCCAGTTGCACTGATTGCACTATCAGTCAAGACCACATATCCTTTCTGGCCCAGAAGTAGCTCTTGAATTTTCTTGAAGTTCCTTGAGTCAGTTAATTCAGTAATAAGCAGGAAAATTGCCTCACCATAGGGGAAATACATGATGACAAGAAATTCTACACCAAAGAGAGAACCAACAAGAGATCTGTGCCTAAAGCACTGGCACTCTTTGCAGCTAATTTACTCTATGTACCAGGGACTACACCATGAATAACCATAAGTCTTCATGATATTAATAGCCAACATTTATAGAGCTCAGTATTATTAGAATACCCCATACAAGTGTTCTCATATTTGATCCTGCCAATAAACCACCGAAGTAGGTAGTTCAAATGATAGTATAATTTTATAGATAATAAAACTGATTGCAAACCTGAGTGAATACTGTAAAGTGCATCAGTAGTCATGTGAATGAAAAATAACATCTCTTGTAATTGATCAACATTGTCTGATACAGTGATTTTAGAATTTAGGCATTAAAATGTTACTGGCTGTAATATAAATTTGTCTATGATTACTAAGCAGATACATGGCTCTTTGATCACAGTGCTACATATCCTATAAAATTATCAAAAATAGTAGTAGCACATATTTAATATTTATTTTTAAATATATCTACTTAATAATTTACTTTTCCTCCAATTACATGTAAAAACAATTTTTAACATTTGTTTTTAAAATGTTGAGTTCCAAATTCTCTTCCTTCCTTTTCCACCCCTCATTGAGACGGTGAGCAATTTAATAAAGGTTATACATGTGCAGTTATGCAAAACATATTTCCATATTAGTCATGTTGTAAAAGAAAAGAAGCCAAAAATAAAGGAAAAAAGTATTCTTCAATTTGCATTCAGATTCCATCAGCTTTTTCTCTCGAGATGGATAGTATTTTTTATCATAGGTCCTTTGGAGTTGTCTTGGATCATTGCATTACTGAGAATAGCTAAGTCATTCACAGTTAATCATCATACAATGTCGATCTTACTATGTACAATGTTGTGATGGTTTTGTTCATTTCACTTTGCATCAGTTCATGTAAGTCCAGGTTTTTTGATAGCATTCTATTCATCATTTCTTATAGCACAATAACATTCCATCACAATTATACACCACAACTTGTTCAGCTATTCATCAATTGATGGACATTCTCTCAATGTCCAATTCCTTCCTACCACTAAAAGAACTTCTGTAAGTATTTTGCACATGGTTTTTATTTCTTTGGGATACATAGTACCATTATAGCTGGATCACAGGGTATGTCTTTTGAGCATAGTTCCAATTGGTCTCCAGAATGGTTGAATCAGTTCCCAACTCCACCAACAGTGCAATAGTGCCTCAGTTTTCTCACATTCCCTCCAACATTTGTAATTTTCCTTTTCTGTCATGTTACCCAATCTGATATATGTGGGTACTACCCCAGAATTATTTTAATTTCCATTTCTCTAATAAGTAGTGATTTAGAGAATTTTAAAGCATTTATAAAACCTGAGAACTTTTTAAGTCCTTTTATTGATATTACATATGTAATGGGGATTGTATCCCATAGTACATATGAGGATCCCAAGGAAACATGTTTCAGAGCTCTCCTTGCAACTTTCAGGAATAATGTTATGGCACAATGCTAAAAGGACTAGTGTTTTGTAGTGTATCTCTTGCATGGAGGAAATAAATAGCTATCTTATACCTGATTTAATTATATAGTAAGTAACTTTATACTCTTTCATTTTAGGACACCCTACGTATAAGCCAAACTTTTAAGTAAATGGTTCCCAGGAATATGAGATGGTGATCTAAAGGCAGAAGAATTTTTTTTAAAGGATGATGTCTATATTTAGGCACCAAACTATCCAGACTGAACATAGTACACATGTATGGATTTAAACATCTCTGAAATCTTTAAATGCATCATTTCTGATAGCACAATGATATTCCATTACATTCACATGCCAAATTTTGTTTAGTTATTCCCTAATCTACTTTGGTCCCAATACTTTGATATACCAAAAAATGTTCTTATAAATATGTTTTGGAATATGATCCCTTTATTTCTGTACCTTTGATCTCCTTGAGATATATACCTAATGATGAGACCAAAAGATATGAGCATTTAAGTCATTTTCTTGGCATAATTCCAAATTATTTCCAGTTCAGAAGGCTTGGACCAATTCACATCCTCACCAAAATGGAAATATGTATGTATGTGTATATATATATATATATATATATATATATATATGTGTATATATATATATATATATACATATGCACATATATATGCATGTGTGTATGTATATGTATATATATATAAAACTCCACAATTCATCCATCATCAGCTAGTACTTTTTTTTGTTATCTTTGCCCATTTTCTGAGTATGATATGAAATTTTAGGGTTGTTTTGATTTTCACTTGCCTTAGTGATTTTATGCACTAAGATTTTTGTGACACCTCGAAGTTTGCAAGACTTCTTTTGAGATCTGTTTCTTCCAACATTTTGACCCCTTATTCTTTTTTTTTTTTTTTGGTGGGGCAATGAGGGTTAAGTGACTTGCCTAGGGTCACACAGCTAAGAAGTGTCAAGTGTTTTAGGCTGGATTTTCCTGAATCCAGGGCCTGTGCTTTATCCACTGTGCCACCTAGCTTCCCCAACCTCTTATTCTTTAAAAAATAACATCTGGTTATTTTTTATTTGTGTTAGTTCCCTACATTAATGAAGTCAAACTCAAATAGAAAATGATCCCTATATGCAACATATTGACTTAGAAAGCTACAAATTAATATTATCTCTATAAATTTTATTTTTTTTAATTTTTTACCCATTTCCCAATTATATTTTTTATTTGGTGTTGGTCACACTACAGACTGAACATGAGTTTGATACCTCTATCTTACCACTCTATATCAGAACCTTATCAGAGAAATTTTAAGTAAACATATCTTTTTCTTGACTCTCTTCTTTAAGTTGAATTAATTAGTTTCCTTTGTATACCTAAATTCTGAGCTTCATACTTCCTAAGATGCCTGGAACAAGCAGTGGTCAGATTATGGTTTGGAGAGAGCCCTGGGAACAGTGACTACTCTAGCCTTCAGACTTCCATTCTATTTAGAAATGAAAACCCTATAGTGGACAATGAATCTACTGAGCATAATTTGTAGAAAAGAGTATGGAGTTCTGAGGCAGAGCCAAGATTGTAGAGGAAAGGCAGTGAACTCCTTAACTCATGACATGATCGCTCCAAAAAACCTCCAAATAATGCCATAGGACAACTCCTGGAGTAGCAAAATCCACAGAAGAATATACTGAGATCATTTTCCAACCAAGGACAGTTTGGATGGTCAGGAGGAAGGAGATGCTGGGCCAGAACAGGAGTAGAGCCCAAGGCCACAGTCCCGGGAAGGCCTCGCCAGAGAAAGAGACCCCCAGAGCCTCTGAATTAGCTGCAGTGCCAGTGTCATCTGGAACTAAGCTCACGGTCTGGTGAGAGGGCTGAGCCCTTGGCAGGGGGCAAGGAGATTACAGGGGTTTCTGCTGGTGCTGAGGCAGAACTTGGGTTTTTCACCCCTATTGGGAACCAAGAGGTAGGCTTGAGTAGCAGTGGCCCAGGCAGAGGAAGGGCACAGGCTTTTCAGAGCTGACAACCAGAGAACACAAAAGTTTTGCTGCCTGGTTTATTAGAAAGTTGGCCTTGGGTTATCTACAGACAAAGGACCAGGCCAGGCAAGTGAAGAACCTACTCCTCCTTAAATCATATCACCTGGGACCCCCTGAATCTTGGGACAGTGCAGCCTGGAAACAGTATCCCACGTTAAGGAGCTAAAAGTCAAGTAAAAGAGAAGTAGGATGAGCAGACTGAGAAAGGTGAGGAGCATAGAACGTTTCTTTAGTGACAAGGAAGATCAAGGTGCACCCTCAGAGGAGGATGGCAACATCAGGGCCCCTATATCTAAAGCTTCCAAGAAAAATATGAATTGGTCTCAGGCCATACAGGTGCTCAAAGAGAACTTTGAAGATAAAGTTAGAGAGGCAAAGGAAAAAATGGAAATAGAAATGAGGGTGATACAGGAAAGACAAGAGAAAAAGTCAACAGCTTGAAAAGCCAAATGGAAAAGGAGATACAAAAGCTCTCCAATAAAAACAATTGTCTAAGAATTAGGATTAAAAAAATGGAAGATAGTGACTTTATGAGAAACTAAGACACAATAAAACCAATCCAAATGAATGAAAAAATAGAGGGCAATGTGAAATATCTTCTTGGAAAAACTGCTGACCTGGAAAATAGATCCAGGAGAGATAATTTGAAAATTATGGGTCTACTGAAAACCATGATCAAGGCAAAAGCTTAGACATCATCTTCTAAGAAATTGTCAGGGAAAATTTCCCTGATATTCTAGAAGTAGAAAGTAAAATAGAAATTGAAAGAATCCACCGATTACCTCCTGAAAGAGATTCCAAAAGGAAAACTCCCAGGAATATTATAGTCAAATTCTGGAGCTCCCAGGTCAAGGAGAAAATATTTCAAGCTGCGAAAAAGAAGAATTCAAGTACTGTGGAGCCCTAGTCAGGAGAGCACAAGATCTAGTAGGTTCTACATTAAAGGATTGGAGGGCATGGAATGTGATATTCCAGAGGGAAAAGGAATTGGGATTACAACCATGAATCACCTATCCAGAAAAACTGTGTATAATCTTTCAGAGGAAAAGATGGGACTTCAATGAAAAGGAGAACTTTCAGGTATTTGTGATAAAAGACCTGAACTGAATGGAAAAATTGACTTTCAAATACATGACCCTAGAGAATCATAAAAAGTTGGAGTTAGGTGACATACCTGGGGTTGTTCAGTGGGTGAGTGTCTTGTGTCTGAGGCTGGATTAGGTCTGGGTTCCTCCTGGGTCCAGGGTGGGTGCTTTGTCTACTGTGTCACCTAGCTGCTCCATGATGAAATTGTTAGGGTAAAATTGAGGGGTGAGAGGAATGCACTGGGGGAGCGGAAGGGGAGAGACAGCGTGGGGTGAAATCCCACATGAAAGAAACAGGAAAGGGCTTATGGAGTGGGGAAAGAGATGGGGGAGGAGTAGTAAATGAACTTTACACTTATCAGAATAGGCTCAAAGTCCTTAATCTCATCAGAGCTGGCTCAAGGAGGGGATTAATACATACACCTAAATAGGTGAAGTAATCTATTTAAGATGAGCAGTAAATTAGTCTAACACTCATCAGAATTGGCTCAAAGACCTTAATCTCATCAAAATTGGCTCAAGGAGGAAATAATATACACAATCAATTGAGTAGAGTAATCTATCTAACCCTGCAGGAAAATAGGAGGGGAAGGGAATAAAGAGAGAGGGGCAAAAGAAGGGATAGCAGATTGGGGGAGGGGACAGTCAGAAGCAAATCCTTTTTGAAGAGGGATAACGTGAAAGAAGCTAGATAATAGAGTAAATATCATGGGGAAGGGAATAGGATGGAAGGAAAGAGTTAACTATAGTAATTGTGAAGAAGAGAAAAGGTGGAAAAATTGTACAAAAAATATTTATAGCAACTCTTTGTGGTGGCTATGAATTGGAAAAAAAAAGACTATGGCTTTGGATATTAGAAATGAAGCTTTCAATTAGCTTAAGATGGGTATAGCTCTATCTCTGATCCTTGAAATTCCAAACTTGCCTAATATGATTTCATTTTGAAGACATGAACTCAATATCCAATTCCTATTGCAATTAAGGGGAAATTATTTTATAAAGGAAAAATAAAACAATTTGCCTTTGTCTGATACCTAAGAGAAGAGTTTTTCTATATTTCAAATGATCTGAGCAGTGGGGTTGCTTATCTAATCACTTCAGTCACACCAGTTTAGGTAGATCACTACCTAAACACTTTAGTAGACATAATGAGTGACATTAATCAGCTGAAAAGAAGAAAGAATCCAATTCTACATATACTCTATACTAAAGCAGTGTTGCAGGGGAGATAGGTTTCCAAACTTTGAGACCTAGTTTTAAATAATGCTTCTGACACTAGTTATGTGACCTTCCCCCCTCCCCCAAGTCATTTAACCTCATTAAGTCTGTTTCCTCATCTATTAAACAGGAACAAGAATAACATCTCCTCCCCAAGGGCTGCTTCAAGGATCAAATGAATTCATGTGTAAAGCACAAACTTTACAAAGGATTATGTAGATACCAACTATTATTATTAGTCTATCTGAGGTATGCAGAAATAGCCAGCAGGTTCCTTAGCAGAATACTTAGATATCCACCATCCTTAGCTGTAGAATTTACAGAATTCCCCATGAGATCTTTACTTTAGAAAGATATTGAACTGACACCTGAGAAATTTTCTTATCTGTTTTCTTTCTGTGGAACAGAGGTTTGATATAACATGATTGTTACAGTATGGTAGAAAACACGATCATCTTTCAGTCGGACAGGCTTATTTATTATCATTCAATTTATTGAAAGTATAAAAAATAAAAATAACTGATATCAGGCTCCCTGCTGCACACAGCTAGATTCCTCACAAAGCTTTATGTACCAGATACTAATAATTGCTTCAGTAGTTGGACAAAAACATAATCAGTTATATTTATGTGACCGGTTCCCTCTGCCTCATCTCCTTGTAGATGGTCTATCTTCCTGTCAAGTCATATGGCAATCAATACAGTAGTTGAAAAACAGACTTCATGGTTCCTAAAACACATAGCTATTTTTCCAACCCTCCCAGGAAAATTCTACTAGACTTGAAAGACATGAGATTAGGCTTAAAAACAGTTCTCTTACTGTGGGCTTGAACATTGGCTGATATAAATGATATGGCTCCTTATCATGGGCCCTAATATTGGTCTTCACTGATGCTAGATACAACTTGGATATGTTGCAACATATTTTTGGGTGAGCTGAAAATGTAAATGCATAGTTGTGATCATGTGTTTTTAAATCTGTTTTTCTATTAATTCAAAATGGTTTTTTAAAGAAATTGGTGTGAATTTTTTCACAAACCATCCTAGCAATATAATACATGACAGTTTGTATAAAGAAGAGACTATACCAGAAAATTCAATATTTTATTTATTCATAAGTAATTCATTTTGTGACAGAGAGGTGCTAAAGTTTGCAAAAGACTTAGAGCAGCACTTTTACGGTAAGAAAAAGTGGGAAACAAAAAAAGGACATTTTGATTGATAATGTCTGAGCTTATTTTGGTATGTAAATGCAGGGAGTATTATTACTCTATAACAAAAGAGAACTATGATAAATTCTGATGAACATGGGAAGACTTATAGGAAGATGCAGAGATAAGACAGTAGAATCAGAACCAAAAGATATATAATCATTATGGTATTATAAACAAAACTGAAAGATAATTGAATTCAGATGAGTTGAAATGTTGATCTCAGAAAGGAAGATAAAACACACTTCCCTTCTCTTTGCATAGATATGAAAGATTATGGGTACAATACGGTGCTTATGATGTCAGACATTAACAACACAACAATAATAACTACTTACTATGGGACAGAAATGTGCTTACTATGTGCCAGATATTTTTCAAAATGTTTTATATATTATCTCATTTGATCCTCACATCCCTTGGAGGTAGGTCCTGTTATTATACCCATTTTATGTATGAAGAAAATGAGGCAAACAGAGGTTAAATGACTTGCCTAGGATCCTGCAGTTAAAGTGTCTAAGGCTGGATTTGAATTTCAGGTCTTCCTGATTCCAGGCCCTTACCCAGCACTATTGCTTTTGTCTGTTTTACTTAATTGGTTTTCCTTGAAATAAGGTAGGGTCCAAAAAAGGTATATATGATGGGAAATAACTATTGTGTGAAAGAAAGGTGGCAACAACAAAAAAAAGTTATTAAAAATGAACATATAAAATGTGTGTTTCTGTCATTGTTTAGTCACTTTTCAGTAGTGTTCAATTCTTTGTAATCTCATTTGGGGTTTTCTTGGTATACTGGAGTGATTAACTGAGGTAAACAGGGTGAAGTGACTTGCTAGTAAGTGTCTATAGCCAGATTTGAACTCAGGAAGAAGAGTCTTACTGATACCCACCTTGGTACTCTATCCATTGCATCACCTAGCTGTCCCCCAAATCTGTTAAGCTAAGTGTAATTTTTGATACTAGTAAATTTCTTCCAGGTGGTGAGTATTTGGTACATATAAACAAAATATATTCTTGGCCCAAGGATATATATAAAGTCAAATAGTTTTTCACGTTTTTTGGATATATTTTGTTTTTATTCAGCATATACAACCTAATGAACATATAAATAAATAACCAAAGAAAATTTTTTAATAAAGCAGTCTAGGGGGCAGCTAGGTGGCGCAGTGGATAGAGTACTGGCCCTGGATTCAGGAGGACCTGAGTTCAAATCCAGATTCAGACACTTGACACTTACTAGCTGTGTGACCCTGAGCAAGTCACTTTACCCTCCTTGCCCTACAATAAATAAATAAATAAACAAATAAATAAATGAATGAATGAATGAATAAAAATAAAGCAGTCTAAAAGAGGAATTGTATCCAAAGATATACATCACTTTCCAGTTTTATGATTTACCATTTCTTGACAGAAAAAGGATGTGTGCTTTAATTTTAATAATTTCTTAGCAAAATTTTCCAGTGTTTTTTATCTGTCTTTCTTCAACTTAATGTTGTTTTCATTATGATAATCATTATTATATATATTGTTGTTTGGACTCTGTTTCTTTCATGCTGCATCATATCAATTTTTTGTGAATTCTTCATATTCGTCATTTTGTGGGACACAATAAAATCTTATTATATTTTCATGTCACAATTTGTCTTTCACCAATTGTTGGGCATGAAGTTTATTTCTAGCTTTTTGCTATTTAAAAATACCATCATGAATATTTTTATACATACAGGTCTTCTCTTCCTGTAACAATCTCCTGGAATTTATACATCCTTCACTGGAATCACTGGGCATATCCAATTTTCTTATATGATTACAAATTATTTTACAGATTGATTGGGCCATTTCACAGTTCCGTTGACAGTAAATGAGAATGCTTAAATAAGAAGCCAAATCTACTATAAAAAAACAAAAATACAAACAAAACCTTGCAATATATTCCAAAGATAGATGGGGATAGAATTGTAAAATAATTAAGGACTAGAAAAGAGCTTAGAGATTATCTATTCTAAGCCCTTCTTTTTGTAGATTAAAAAAATGAGTCACTTAGAAAACTAAGGGACTTGCCCAAGGTTAAAGAGAAAATTAACAGCAGAGCTAGTATTAAAGTCTATGCTACCTGAACACTTTTGGCACTGCCATCCAGCATTCTTTTTACTATGTCAAACTGCTTATCTATAATTTTGGACTTTATCAGTATCCTTCTTTATTAACACAAGTGACAAAGAACTGTTTTTATACAAGCATAATAAGAGAGTTTACAAAGCACTGTATGTGTGATCTTTATAATGACCCTGTGAAGTATGTACTATTTTTGATCCCATTTTACAGATGAAGAAACTGAGGCTCAGAGATGTTGCCCAGAGTCACACAACTATTAAGTATCCAAGGCAGGATTTGACCTCAGGTATTCCTTACTTCAAATCCAGCTTTGTGGACACTCTATGCCACTTAGCTAATATGTGTATATACTTATATATGTGCAAGTTGTCTCTCCTGAAGTGATGCACGCTCCTAGTAGGCAGGATCTATTTTAATTTTGTTTTTGAAATCCCAATACTGAGTTAAGTCCAGTCAAGAAGCACCAAGGATATAAAGAAAATCCAAACCAGTCTTTATCCTCTAGGAGCTCACAATCTAACATGAAAACTATGTACAAACCATACATAAGCAAAATAAATTGGAGAGAATCTCAGTAGGAAGGAATAAGACTCAGGAGGACTGGAGCCTTTCTGAACCATGTACCATGGCAGAATTGACTGGACTTGGCAACAATTTGGCTGGGGAGGGAATGGTACAAGAGTGAAGAATCAAGAAAAACACCAAGGTTGTAAACCTGAGTGACTGGGTTTAAGGGAAAGAAAATGAATTCAGTATCTAGCATAGTGTTTGGCACATTATAAGCCTTGATAAGTACTTCTTGGTTGATGACAATATCTAAAGTCTCCTCCAGTTCTAAAATTCCATGTTTCTTTTGTCATAGAATCCATTAATTTAGTTAGGGATTAAGATTTATTTTGAGAGGATTTTGTTGTTGTTGATCCCTCATTCCCAAAGAGGACCAATGACAACATGAGGTAGAGCTGCACAAAGTCATCAGCCTCACTCTCTCCTCCAGATTCATCAGAGTTCAATGGCAAGACAAAAGTCAAGATTACTGGTGGGTGCCTAAGATGCAGTGGGTGACATTGTTTTTTGTAAATTAATGTCTTTCCTAAGTCTCAAGTTTGTCTGAGACAACTCCCATTCAATGACTTATGGCTAGATAAGAATTAAGACAAAAGATGGCATAGTTTCTTATCACATAATTATTAATCTGGGAGAGGAAGACCCTCAGAATTTCTGGCCAGAACAGAAAATAATTGCTATTTATACTAAATCTAAGCCATCAAAACCCAAATATAATGAGCAATAGAGGCTTGGGCTGGAGGCCATTCAATGAAACCCAGAGTAATTTGGGTTTATAAGAGTAGCCAAGTGCCTCCTTTTGTACTGCAATGGGTTTTTTAAGCCTGTGTTTCTAGAGCTCTATTTCAAAAAATCACAAATGAAAACTGTGCAGGGTAAAGAGTAAATTGTCCCAGCTTTTGTAGGAAAAAATAAGAAAATAAATAAATAGAATGTTAAAAATATCTAGTCCCCAAATGCTACAATATCTTACAAAATATAAGCGATCAAAAATTATCTTTTTTTTGGACATAACACACACATGTAAGGGTATAATGACCCAAGTGGAAAGAAGGACCATATGAGGAGAAGGAGGAAGAGGAGGAAGAGGAGAGGGAGGAAGAGAAAGAAAAGGAAGGAAGGAAGGAAAGGAGTGTTAAATGAATATAGGGATCACCTAGATTTGATGGAGGTACCTTATTATCCAAAAAGTATTTTTATGAAACCCTGGATTAATAGGAGCAAAATGTCCTTCAACTTAAATCCAAACCTGAACCCAGATAGCTAGCAGATAAAAGACCCTACAGAGTGACTTCTTTTCCCTCAGGATAGTAAGTCCCTATCTTATGGTGTGATGTTTAAAAATCTAATGTGTGGTCACCTTAAATTAGATGCTTTAGCACCAGTCTTTGGGCATTAAGCATTTATTAAAGTATATTAGGGGTTCGTAAAAGGAACATGTGTAGCAAGAAAGAGATCTGTCCTACTTTACCTATTCTCCCTGCTCCTGCCACCAACAGCCAGTTCCTGAACAAAAAAGGACTGATTCAGCAAGCCAGCCTCACCTTCCTACTTCCTGTTTCCCTCCCCAAAAGAGGAGGTCCATTCAAGCTGATTGGTTGAGGGTGGTCTCTTGTTGATGGCGTAATCCACAGTCTCTGAGAACAATACCCCACTCAGGGCCAGCCAGGTGTGGTCTCAATGTAATCATCCTTAAGTAGGTTCTCAGTCAGTCTCTCAGTCTCACCCAATTCAATCAATTCCAAATCAATCTTCAGGCACCTGGGTGTCTGCCAAATCTCATTATTTTATCACAATGGTAACATCTGGGTGTCCTCATCCTTGCCAAACCCTTTTTTGGAATCCTGTAGTCTTATCATGATGCTTCTGTATTCCCTCCATCCTTGTTATAACTGAATTTGTTAAACTGTCTTTTGCTTCTGCGTTTATTTCTGTATTACACTATTGAAACTGACAATACCCTGTAATCACTGGATTAAAACCATATATACCCTCAGAAATGGGGAGTCCCCTGAGCTTCTTTCTTAGGAGGGAAGTCTCCACATGATCATGTTGTGTGTTATATTTCTTCTTGGGACAAAATAGTATATTGATATTCTGTTTTTCTGTCTGTCTCTGATCTGTTTCATAGGAGGACAGGTATCATGTTCTCTGATCTGGTTTGTTTTGTAGGAGATATTATAAGATATTATAATTTCCTTGATCTGTTTATTAATTTTGTAGGAGGGCTTAAAGATTATTTCTATGTTCTGCTTGTAGGAGACAGATCGATACAAAAACTATATTTTAATATTCAACAGGAGGAAGGGAGGAAGGGAGGGAGGGAGGAGAAAGGAATGAAGGAAGGGAGAGGGGAGGGAAAGAAGAGCAGTGGATACTAATTTTGGGTAAGCCCTATATACTTGACACAGGAAGCTGACAGGAACTTTCAAGACTTCATTTACTTGCCCCCCCTCCCCCACACACACACACATTTTGCCTTATCCTTGCCCTCTCCTCTAGCCCAGGGCTATCTAGAACTCCTGCTGGTAGCTTAACTACTCTCACCACTTGAATAGAATGGGAGTCATCAACTGGGGTGTTAATGATGGAAAATTGAAGATTGGATAAAAGATTACCAATATTTATTATCCAAAATCTTTGAGGCTTTACCATCTATCTTCCTGCTAATGTGGGCTCAGCATTGTTATCTGACTGATGAAAGCTAAAGATCCTAATGACTTGCCATCCTCCCAGATGAAGCATCTTCAAGGTTTCTAGGAGTTGATATGAGCCTACAACTGAATATTTTTATGTTGGCTCTTCCAAGTGCTAGAACTTTCTCATTTTTTTTCCTATTTGTATCTCTAGCTTCTAGCATAGTGCTTGGCACAGAGTAAGCACTTAATGATTTTTTTAAATTCATTCACTCATTGAATCATTCATTAATTTATATCACCCTCAAGTCCCAGGGAAAGTTGCTGATATAGAAAATCCATTCCAGTTTTATTTTAAAGAGGCAACATTAAATTGCTTAAATAATTTAATTTCAGGGATTTTGAACTTTCAAATGTCAAACTGAAAACAAACCAAACTTACACATAGGAAGAAAGTGTCTTTAATTGAGGACAAGGAATCACAAGCTGAGACATTGCACTGCACTGGAGCCGCAAAGTGACCACTCAAAATGGGGTGTGGGGTGGTTTTATGAATTTCAGAGTTTGGAGGGTCAGTGACAGGAGGTAGAGTAGCCTTGAATTTCCTGTTTATAGTTCAGCCATGGTTACATTGCACAGAATAAGTTCCAGAGATAAGGGGAACAAGAAAAACAGAATAACCTCAGGGTGAGGCAGTTGCAGACTCAATGTAGAGCTGGTTTGCACTGGTTGGGGCAGCTTAAATCCAGTCCTCTAGAGGAGTTTGCTCTGGAAAGAGCAAGAGTTAGGTTCTCTGCCCTAACAGTCAGGGTAGTTTAGAGTCTTTAAAGGGGAGCTTGTTTAGTTTCAAATTCCCTCTTTTGGTTAAGTTGGTATCCTCAAAAGCTAATGAAGACCAATAAGGAAACATAAGAACATCGACCTGCTGTTCAACCCTAATTGTCTGAGTGACTGAATCTCAGCTTCCTTATGCAAGCCAGGCAGAACTCGAAGGCAACCAGAAGGGAAGAAATGAATAGTAAAACAACTAGGGCCCCTTGCATGATGGTTTAGAGATGGTCACCAAGGCCCTTTGGAAGGAAAGAAAACAAATTCCAGAAGGGGAAAACACTTAGTCATGGTAAGTAAAAGGCATACTAGGCCAAATTTGGTGAGGGTCCAAGAGACCTTCCAAAGTTCCTCAAATCCCTGAGTTATGTGGTGAAATTCATTCACATAAAACAGCAGCACTCCTCACCAACACAGGTGCATGTCCCTCCTTCTACTGCCAAGATTTTGTCCAGGGCCATTCATTTCCGAAGAACAATCTTGGGCCAAGGAATTGACTGATTTGACCAGTGAGGAAAGCATTTCAGTGGTGTAGTTAAAACCTGATGTTGTTGCAAGAGAGACATTGTGTCAAATACGCCATCAATAGATAGGAGGGCCCTTCTGATGGAGTAGCTGACATCTCATTCCACAAAGGGATTGTCGGCAATGTCAGGGCCAAGGAGGGAGACAGACCTCTTTTCTAAGTGGTAAAGCAGGACTAGTAGGGCTAAGAGAAATATTATAAATCTGAAGGGTGCCAAGATTAAGGATTATAGCAGGGTTGATGAAATTATGTTGGGACATGTCAGGAATCATGGAAACAAAGGCACAGATGCCAGACCAAGAGTAGGGAAGGGCTATATACAAAGAGGAACCACATTGGAAGAAATACCCAATTTCTTCTACTGACAGAGAGAGAGGCATAATAAGAATATTATTTCTGAACTTCTTTGCCTGAGTAGAGTCAGAGAGGTTCAGCCATGTGGGCCCACAGGGAACATGGGTGTTGTTCCTTTGATAAACAAGGTTATAAAAAAGTTGAACAAGGAGACCCTTTTTCCAAAAGATAGAGAGGTTGCAATAGGGGAGAGTCAAGTGAGAGCAGGAATAGGTGTTGTTGAGAGAAGTAAACTCTCCTGAGTGGGTGCCTATAATAAGCAAGGGAGGTGCCCTTGAAAGGGACTCCATTCTTCCCCCAGTGCCTCATCCAGGAGTCTGCTGAATAGACAGTTGTTAGCTACCTGCAGAAGAGAACAAGTCCTGTTTCCTCCTACTGAATTGTAAATATCTGGGCATCACTGGCAGGAAAGCAGCCCAATAAATTGAAATCATGCATTTGAATATTTCTTCTGGTAAGTACAAATTTACTGACTGATTGATACCCACTCACTCCCCCTTCCCTGGCAAATGAATTGCCTGGGGCTAACCAATCTTTGTCATTTCCAGACTTTAGATCAACTTATGGACCTTCCCCACCTCCCCCCCAAGCAAACTATCCCCTCCTAAAGGTTCCCCACCTTACTCCCTGGACTTTATGTTATTATGTAAAAGGGTCCACCCACATTAAGTAGTTTCTATTTAGAGTTAACTATACTTGACTCAGGAGCATTTCTATTGTTTCTTTTGTTGAAGGTTCATCTGCATTAAGTTCCTTTTTGCTCTGTTACCCCATAAAAACCTTGCCCTCAGTTCCCATCTTTGGGTATTCCTAGCTTCTTGCTTTATGATACCACGAGCTGTAATTCCTCTGCCCAGATTAAAGAATTTATTTTATCCTATATCCTATATCCTTAATTTACATGTTAACACTGGGATGCTGCAGCAAATGAGGAGTTTTACCCAGAACCCACAGTACATAGCAGTGAAATTGCAGTGAGAGAGTGGGATCCTGCCTAACTTTAGTGGCAATGCATCTTTTTCCTGGAAGAGCTAGGTGGGGGCTAGAGTGAGGCAAATTTCTAATCCTCATGGGGATTAGAAATGCATAGGGAAATATGCCAATGGTAACAGACATATGAGGAGGGAAAATAGGTTCAGGCTGAGGATTCTTTATAGACCAAACTTGCTACCAATAGGCTTACACTCTCCAAGAGTCATGGATCTTATACTAAGCTTCTAAGGGAGCCCAATAGTCTATTAAGGTGGGCTCCATAAAGATATACTTATTTCTCAGACTTAGACAATATTTGGTTGAATTGGACAAAGATGTGACCTTTTGAAGAACTGGAGAATAGGAGTGATGCTGGTGAGGCCATATCACATACTGGAAGCCTTGTCTTGAACACATCCTTCTCTAATGATGGTATTGTCATTGTCCCTTCGACTGAAGAGATTTCATCTGGGCCTAACACAAGAGCAGAGGGTAACATCTAGGGAGGGGTCAAAAGGAGGTTTACAGGCATGGATAGGGGTGTTCAAAGTAGCTTGCTTGGCATGGTAGTCAGCAAGAGCATTTCCCAGCGCATGGGAAGAATTCTCTTTGGAGTGTCCCTAGACCTTAATGACCAACATACTAGCAGGCAGTAAAAGAATCAATAATTTGCATCCCTGTTCCCCACTCTTAATTGAGGAACTAGATAAGACAACCCACAGTGTTTCTAGAGCATACTGAAATCATGGATAACCTCAAAGGTGTATCTGCTATTAGTAAAGTGTTCACTTTCCAGGAGAACTGGGAGAACATTGTACCCAGTAACAGCAACATTATGTGATGATCAATTGTGCTAGACTTAGCTCTTCTCAGAAATACAATGATCTGAGACGATTTCAAAGGATTCATGATAGAAAATGTTCTCCACATCCAGAAAAGAGAACTGTGTAATCTGAATGCAGATTAAAACATACTGTTTCTACTAGGTTTTGTTTTTGTTTTTGTTTTTGTTTTTTTGGTGAGGCAATTGGGGTTAAGTGACTTGCCTAGGGTCACACAGCTAGTCAGTCACCTAGCTGCCCCTCTACTGTTTTTAAAATTTTTTTTGAGGTTTTTCCTTTTTTTTTCTGATTCTTCTTTCACAATATGACTAATGCAGAAAAATATTTAATGTGATTGTACATATATAACCCATATCAGATTGATTTCTGTCTTGGGGAGGAGAAAGAGAAGGGAGGAAGAAAAAATTGAAACTCGAAATCTTGTAAAACAAATGTTGAAAATTATCTTTATGTGTCACTGGAAAATAATAAAATGATTTTATGATTAAAAAAATGTTCACTCTCTTAACCTTAGCTAGTTTGCATGCTTGAGTAACTGCCAACAACTCAGCCTGCTGTGCTGAGGTGGCAAAGGGGATAGGGCCAGTCTTTATGACCTCTTCTGTGGTGGTGATGGCATGCCCAGTCACCAGGTCTCTGGACTCATGTGTCAAACAGGAACTGTCTGTATACCAAAACCAATCTGGATTCTCTAGTGGATTTTCTTTAAGAACTTCTCTGGAAAACCAAAATGAGTCTAATACCTTAATCCAGTCATGATTGTTCAGGTGGTCAGAATCAGTGGCAAAAAGGAAGCTGGATTAAGGGTGTTACATCTATAGATAGTGACATTTGGTCTTGACACCAGGGAAATTTCTAGCCCATTAAGATGGCTTACCCAAAAGTATTGGGTACGCTAAGAGTTAAGTTAGTCTTCAACAGCATGGGACACTTATATTGTCAAAGGAGACTCAAGCACTATTTTCTTAGTTTGGGAGCAGAGTTTGGATGTCATAGCAACTGCCATAGGCAGTAAGGGTGGCCATTCACTACAGGCTCCAAAGTCTTACTGTAATATCAAAGGGGTCTGAAGCTTTCACCATGCTTTTGACAGAGTGCTTCCCAAGTTATCCACCCTTTTCAACCAAAAATAGGTGAAATGCCAAGGAGGAAATGAGGTACCCTAGGACAGGAATTCTCATAAGAGCATTTTTAAGTGTTTGAAAGGTGATGGTAGATTCTTCTGTCCTCAGAGATACAGTCTTTCAAAAGGTCAAAGAGGGGTTGGGCAATGAAGGAGAAGGAGGGGCCCCTAAAAAGCCTAGCAGCTTGTGCTTAGTGGTAGATTGTGAAAACTTCATGATTGCAGCCTGGCAATCAGGATCTAAATGAAGGGCCTTGGCAGAGATCAAATGGCCCCAAAACATAACTTTTGTGCAGGCAAATTGCAACTCTTCCCTGGAGGCTTTGTCAAACACATGGGGGAGCAAAGGCGAAGGTCATACACGTACTATAAAAGGGTGGAATTAGTAGGGGAAACAAGGTCATTTGGATCAGAGTGAAGTACTTGAGAAAAATAAGTATAAGTTCAGTGTAGCCCTGCAGTAAGGCCATTCGAATATATTGGCAACCTTCCCAGAAAAAGGCAAAACCGAAACTGAATACAAAGAATGATAGCTATAGGCTTGTGGAGCCCAGGAGAATGTGGTTAAGGAGAGTGTGAGGCTTTGGGACGACTGGGGTTCAGGAATCATGCAGGAATTGAAGGTGTTAATACCTTGTACAGGGCACCAACCTTGCTCTCTGGGCTTGCATACAAGAAGAATGAGGGTGTTAAAGTGACTGGTACAGGAGATAAGGAAGCTAGACTTCAAATAGTTAACAATTAGAGGGCATATGCCCATGGTTGCCTCACAGGAGGGAGAATTTTGGAGAGGTCAAGTAGGATCTGGATTGGAGGGAGCACTAAGGACTCTCCCAATATCAATATTGCTGGAGGCCCAGAGGGAAGAGGGAACCGCTTCCAGAAGGGGTGGACAGAGGGGAAAAAAGCTGCTGCTGGGGGTGGGGTGGCAAAGTTTTAAGCCCCAGGGCTGTAAAAAGAAGATTTCGTGGTGAGGGGGGAAATCAATGGTGGTTTTGTAAACTTCAAGGAAGTCACATCCTAATTGATGAACAAGGGAATGAGGGATAGGAGAAAAGGCTGGTGAGCATAAAGATCACTCAGAATGAAGGGAAGAGGCTTGACAAGGAACACAGACTAAAAACAGTTAGAGATCTCTACTATAGAAATCTTTGGACTCTGAGGTAAAGGGTTGGGGAACTAGTGGGGTTTACAAGAGTGGGGTGCCAATATCAAGCAGGATCTCAACAGCCTGAGAGGCACTTATGATAGGAATATTGCCCACAGATGAAGATGGCACTACAGGAAAGATCCTCCTCAAAATCCCTGGAGCCCCATTACTGCTGGACACTCTCAGCCCAATTAGGACTCTTAGGGAGTGGTCTCTGGAGGGAGTCCCTGGGAGGGATGGTGAACAACCATTGCACCCTCTGCTGGAGGGAGTGGCACTTATTTTTTGAGTGGCTAGGTTCCTATTGTAGAAAGAACCCTTATCTATAGAGCAACATACCAAGGGAGTTCAGGAGCCAGGAATGGGGTTGGGAAATCCAACCTGTTGGCATTGTTGGATTTGCCACAACTGCATAGTCATAATTTAATCTTTTCTCTCAAACTTTTCCTCTACCTCTTTGGCTCTTTCTTCGGTGAGAGTCACCTGGTATTGAGAAGCTGCATTAATGACATAGGAAGTGGGAATAGTTTGCTAATCCAAATTTCCCCTTTTTATTAGAACAGCCAAAGATGTCTGAAGGCCTTCAACATAGAGTCAATTTAAAGTGACAAGGGTCTGGAGCTTTCTGGAGAAAGACTAGAATTCACCCTAAAGAAGGGTAGGAAGCTATGATAGAATTCAAAACCACTGATGTTTTGGTGTCAGGGACATATCTGGCTCCAGTGAATAGCTTTCAGGAATGCTTTAGGGATTGCTTCTAAAAGAACCTGTCCTAGTTTTACTACCTGTTTCATGTGTTTCTCAGGAGGGATTCTTCCAGAAATATGTGATGTGGTCAAGGGGTTTGGAACCAGGGGTCAGCTTCCCCAGCCCTGAAAAGAACTTGAACTAGTTGATAAATAACCAGAATGCTGTGGCAGTAAGTAGAAAAGATTAACTTAAAATCTTTTTTTTTTTTTTTTTAGTAAGGCAATTGGGGTTAAGTGACTTGCCCAGGGTCACACAGCCAGTAAGTGTTAAGTGTCTGAGGCCAGATTTGAACTCAGGTATTCCTGAATCCAGGGCTGGTGCTCTATCCACTGTGCCATCTAGCTGCCCTGACTTAAAATCTTAAGGGAACCTTGAGGAGTCTTCTTGAACCTTGGGAGATTCTTTGGATATCTCTCGAAGTTTGGCCTTACTCTACGGGATGAACACTGCCATCCCTCTTAATTTTAAAAGGGTATTGGTGGGGTCAGCTAGGTGGCGCAGTGGATAGAGCACTGGCCCTAGAGTAAGGAGGACCTGAGTTCAAATCCGGCCTCAGAGACTTAACACTAGCTGTGTGACCCTGGACAAGTCACTTAACCCCTATTGCCTCACCCCCCCCCAAAAAAAAGGGTATTGGTGAACAGGTTCCTGTCATCTAAGTGGGACAGAGGGCCTAAGAGATGGATAGAGGTGTTCACTAGAGTCCAGGAACTTCTTTTGTAGATTACTCTGGAGCTAGTCCCTCAAGTCTTTCTTGTCCCCTGTGGAACTCTTTATGTTAGTTTACTAATTTTTTTTTTTTTTTAGATTCTAACTGGTCTAATCCTTCTTGGGGGAGAAATATTTTAGATTCAGCCTCCTTTTCAGCTTTAAGTTTTTTAATATTCTCCTGGAGAGACAAGAGGCAGGATTCAGATTCCCTCAGCAGTCTCTAATAACCATTGTTTAAAGGAGTTCCACTTGGGGCATTTAATTTTTGACTCTACCTTATCAGGGAAAATCTTCAAAAAATTAATTTTATTCCTATCAAAAGGTCCACACTGTGGCCAGTAGTGTCAGGGAATCAGGTTTTCCTAAGGACTGCCAATGTTCTAAAAACTATAAGGTATCCAAACCATACGGCAAAGCCATTTGACTGGCTGCAGTTCCCTTAGGGGGACCAGATACAGTGGACCCCAAATTGCCCATGGGTCTTTACCAGATTTTCAATTAAAGAGGTGACACAACCAAAAGAAACTGGAATTTGAAAGGGACTAGGTACTCACCAATCTAATTAGAGGGAACTTGGAACTGGACACAAGGCATTCATGCTTGGTACCAGGGTGTCCAAAAGCTCGTTCCCAGGACAGAGTGAGTGGGGGGGGGTCACCAATAAATTCCACTTCTGACAGCAAAAATATGTCAATCTTAAAATAAACTAAACTCACATATAGAAAGTGTCTTTAATTGAGGCCAAGAGGGACACTCATGTGTTCCATTTATATAGGAATGGCCATTTAAAATGGGGTCAGGAGAGGTTTTATGCATTTCAGAATTTGGACCTGGTTGGCGGGAGGGGCGAAGTGATGGAAGGTGGGTAGAATAGCCTTGAGTTTGCCGTTTGCACTTCAGTGGTGGTTACATTGTACAGAATGAGTTCCAGTGAGGAAGGGAACAAGATAAAACAACCTCAGCCCCTAGCAGCTGCAGCTCTGACCACAGAGCTCGGTCACAAAAGTTGGAGACACTTGAATCGGGTCCTCTAGAGGAACTCACTCTGATTCAAGCCCTGGAGCCCTCTGGAAAAGACTGAGTCAGGTTCTCTGCCTTGATACGGCAGTTCATATTCCTTAAAAGGGATATTGTCCAATTCAATTTCACACAAGGGAAGAGGAAAAAAAAAACAATAGTAAATGAACAAGGAAAAAACACAGGTACGGGAGATAATTTTGTCATAACTGTGATACTTTTGAAGTATTAGTTGACTAAAATAACATATTCCTGTCTTTTTTTTTTTTTTTAGTGAGGCAATTGGAGTTAAGTGACTTGCCCAGGGTCACACAGCTAGTAAGTGTTAAGTGTCTGAGGCCAGAATTGAACTCAGGTCCTCCAGACTCCAGAGCCGGTGTTCTATCCACTGTGCCACCTAGCTGCCCCATATTCCTGTCCTTTTAAAAAAATCTAAATCAGGCCAGCAAATCCTACTGTTTGTGCTTTTTTGTACCCAAACCTTCTCTACACCCCGGTTTTCATTGTTTATATAGGTGAAAGAGCAAAAACTAACCTAGGATACATTATATGTGCCTGGCATATTTTTGTTAATGGAGTTAACAATTGTCTTCGACACATACCAAGTCATAAATTGGAGTATGGAAGTACAAGGGGGGAAATTGGTGGGGGTTGGGTTTGGGGGGCTGGGGTTTCTTAGGAATTCCTCTTTAAAGAATTATACCCTCTTGCACACAAATTCAATTAGAATAAAATAATATTTTATTTGGGCACTAGAGAAAGGAAACCAAGAGAGAAGTCCTTGGACTTCTCATGAGGAGAAGGCTTGGCACAGAGATTTGGTTCTCTGAGAAACTTATCTCTTCCAGCAGAAGACAGGCAAATACTTTTATAGAGGACCTAGGGTGGTCTGTGGGGTGATCATCTGACTATGGAAAGTTCCCTTATTTGGGTGTGATCATCCAATAGTTTGAGAGTAGAGAGCATGAACTGAAAAGCCAAGTCAAGTTGGTATCTAGTTATTTTGTTGAACACCAAAATCCAAAAGACTGAAAGCAGTAGGCAAATTAATCAAGTTGGTTTTTTTTAAAGCACTTACCATTTGCTAATCACTGAGGATATAAAGAAAGGCAAAAACAGTTCCTGTCTTCAAAAGCTCACATTCTTATGCAAAAAATAACCTGAAAATAACTAGGTACATGCAAGATCCAGAGCAAATGAAAAGTGATCTCAGAGGAGAAGGCCCTAGCAATTCTGGGGAGTAGTTCATAGGATCAGAAATTTGGAGGCTGAAGGAACTTTGATGGTGATGTAAGTCCTGCCTCCCTCAGTTTAGAAATGGGAAAGTTGAGGCCCAGAGAAGTTCAATGATTATCTCAGGTCATGACAGGTTCAAGGATGGTAAGGTAAAAAAGTGTCTACAAAATCAGATATTTTAAAAATACAGGGAGTGCCAGGAAGCTGATTGTTATTTTTTTCCCCTGGTTTAATGTGTCTCAGTAGTGCTTCTTGATTTTTATGGTGCCTATTAACATTGCATTGTTCCCACTCCTTGAGATGATGGGCTTGCATTGTCAGCAACAGGGTCAGAAGTGCCCTCCTTTGAATTCATTTGTGTCTCTCATGGAATCTTATAAGCCAGTACTCTGCATATATAGGCCTGGTATAAGGATTTGTGGCTGTCTCAAATTCCTAATTCCCTCAAGAATGGGAGAAATCATTAGACAAAAGATGTGTGTTGACAACTTTAGAGGCCAATCAGTCTGACCAACTCTATTTACAAATGAGAAAACTGAGACACAGAGAAATTATGTGATTTGACCAAGGTCACACAGGTAGAATACGGCAGTCAGGATCTAATCCAGGTCTTCTTGACAATTTCAACCTTTTTTGTAATTCTTCTTTGTCCCATAAACATGATACTTGTCAAGATGTTGTAGAGGGGAGTCCTATTGATGTACAATTTGGGTTATGTGACCTTTGATGTTCCTTTCTCATCCCTGTTTTTGACTCACATGTTTGAGGCTGGATTTAAATTCACATCCTCCTAACTTTAGGTACAGTGGTCTATCCACTGCATCACCTAGCTACCCCAAACTTATTAGCTGTGTGACCCTGGGCAAATCACTTAACACTGCTTGCCTCAAACATCTAGGATCATCTCCATTTATCCTGATGTATATCTTGCCACTGGACCCAGATGTCTCTGGAGGAGAGAGTGAGGTTGGCGACATTGCACAGCCCTCCCTTACTTAAAAAAATTCAGTGCAAGTCATGACATCAACCCAATGCCATGGTCTTTGAGAACAAAGGACAAACAACAACAAGGATGGGCATCCTTTTGATTTCCAATTCTTAGCCACCACAAAAAGAAGTGCTATAAATATTTTTGTACAAATAGGTCCTTCTCTCTTTTTTTGGATGTAATCAAAGACACTCTTAAAGATGAAAGTGAAATACCTATAAAATGGCAATTTCAGAATCTCCTATTCCTACCAAATATTAATATTTGTTTTTTTAAAGAAAAAACCCAAATAGTCCATGTCAACTGAAATCCAATAAAATAATCTCTGTCAACATGTGCAATTCATGCTAGAGCCATGAAAATTTCCCTATGAAATATGAATATAATGTAGACTCATGACTAATGAGCAAACAAATAGCAAGTGAAACAGTGGAACTCAAAACTATACAGGAATTTAGATAAAAGATATTGTAGTAGGACTTATATAGAAAAAAGAACCTCTAAGGTCACATGATCTAAACTGTCTACTAATAGAACTTTTCTGTACAACAATGATAATATGAAGCCTAAAATGACAAATTCACAGATATTGGTGTCTATAAATGGATTTTTAATGGATATTAATGGATCATTTCTCAGCAGAGAAAGGATTGGCCCTTATGAAATAACTTTTAAAACATTTTAAAATAAGGAAGCTAGGCTTTGGGAGGGTTTGACCAAAGTCACAGAGGTAGTAAGGATCAGATTAAATTTGAACCCTGGTCTTCAGACTCCAGACTTAATACTCTCATAATGCTTCTGAATCGGTAGTAGTTTCAGGTTATTTCTTGAGAGATTTCTTAGGCTTAAACATTTCCTCAACCAACTGAACTGAATGTTGTGAATGAACTAGTATCTCATCTCATAGAAATGAATGAATGAATGAATAAAGAAGTCATCAGTAAAAAAAAAGTTGAATATATCATATATCACACTAACTAAATGTAGGTGTATGTCAGTCTTGACTTCCTTTTTTTCTTTTTCTTTTTCTTTATACTCTGTCATTTTAGTGACTTATCAGCTCCCATGAATTAATTCTCAGCTCTATGACTCCCCACATCTGATAATTTTGGAATCTACATAACCAGCCTTAGTCACTCTCCTGAGCCCGTCTCACATTATCAGGTTAAGGGACTTGTCCAGGGCCACATATTTCCAAATGGATATTTTATAGGCATCTCTAGCTATAAAACATGTTTAAGGCAGAACTCTTTATCTTTTTTCCTGTCATTGAAGTACTCTTGACTCTACAAAGTATGAATTTTTAATGAGCATATTCATACTAAACACATGGCTTTGTATACAATATAAATGTAATGATCTGAAAGATGGTAGTGATGATCTTGACTGGTTATCTTGTTTGTATTAGTCACTTGGCTAAATTTGTTTATTATAAATCAACTTGAATTGTGTTATTGATATATCCATATAACAGTACAAACAACCTTAGTCACTGATTTTGTTAACAACAATAACAAAAACATGACTGCTCAGGTCCCCTTAAAAATGGATTGTCCTAGTCCCAAGTTGTCACCTCTGATTATGGCATAATAGCCCAATGCAGTAGTAAAGACTAAGTCTGAGTCAAAGAAAAAACAGAACCATAAAATTTCACCTTGGTAATGACCAAAGATTTGAGAAGGAATCCCATTTCAGACTCTAACATTTCATAGCCCAGAGGGAACTCACTACAGCTTCCCCAAAGAAAAAATCAAGAAGGCTATGGCTCCTACCTTTCAAAACTGGCTCTGTGGACTCAGATTCAACTCCTTGAATTCTTTACCATCAGAACTCTGATCCATGATCATCATTTCTGATGTGGACTGGGAGAAAGTTTGAATATGATCTTGGACTATGTATTCTCTATTATACATTTCAGGGTATTTAGGGAATTTCCACTGAGTGGCATGAGAATCAGAACAGGGTCTTTTATACCTCTCTATTTTAAGTAAAGTAACTGAATATACATATGAATTAAAGTAAGTAAAGTTAATTTGATTAACCAAATCATTGAGTACCCATCTTGTCCTTTCCTTAACTTTGACTGCTCTTTTACATATAATGTTTTGGCACTTGTACTCAAGAATTAAATAAAAATAATCCTAGGTGATGCAAACCAAGTACAACCCCAAACCCCCTTCTCTTGCAAATTTTCCTATTCCTATCCAGGGAACCTCCATCTATAGCATACCCTCAACTCCTCACTTCACTCACTCAATGTATTAAACCAGTTGAAAACTTGTTTTCACTTCAATAATATCTCTCATCAAGAGACCCTCATCACCTCCCTCCTAGATCACTGAAATGGTGTCTTAATTGATGTGTCTCCCTAATCTAATCCATGTTTCACACAGTCAGCAAAGTGATTTCCCTAAAACTCAGGTCTGACTATGCCATGCCCCTCCTCAGTAAACACCTCTAGGGTAAAATATAACTCTTGTTTGGGATTTAAGTCTCTTCATAACCTAGTTCCACCCTCCCTTTTTCATTCTTATTACACATTACTCCATTCCATGCACTCCATGAGCCAGCCAACTTCTTGTCCTCCTCACATCCTAATAGGGAAAAACAACACAGAGAAGAATTGCAGCCAGAAAAGGGTTTTTTGGACTGAGAAGTAACAGAAACCAAAGGACAGTTCATCAACTTGCCTTTTTCCTTCTCTGAAATAGGATAGTAATGAGAATACTGCTTCCTGAATTGTAGATAGAAGTAGAGGTGGGGAATAAAGATAGTAGGGGAAGGTATAGAGGAGATAATATTGCAAAAAGATGACTAGAAAGCAGCCCATGGTGGGTTCTAGATCAGGGTTAACTATAGTGAACATTTATAAATCAGAAGCCTAGTGTCTCAGGGAGAAGCTGAAATGTCAGAGCAGAAATGAAGGCTGAAGCACAGAAACACAGAGTCATAAACAAGGCTAGATGGAGTCTTCTATCTTCTGTCCTTGGCCCTTTATATTGGCTGTCATCCTTTCCTAGAATGTTCTCTTTCCCCATCTCTTGGAATCCTTGGTTTCCTTTAGATTTTAGTTTAGTGTGAAACTTCTTACCTCCCCCAGCTAAGAGTGCTCCTTCCTATCATCCTTTGCCTGGGATTATCTTATATCTATTTGGTATGTGTTTTGTCTATTCATAGTATGTGTGTGTGTGTATGTGTATGTGTGTGCGTGCTTGCGTGCATGCATGCATGTGTGCGTGTGTGTGTGTGTGTGTGTGTGCCCAACAGAGAGATAGAGACAGAAACAAAGACAGAGAGAAAGACACATAGTATACACGCATGTTGTCTCTCTCAGAAAATAAGCTTTTCATGGGCAAGACTGTTTTGCTTTTTTTTTCTTTATGTCCTTAGCACCCAGCACAGTGTCTGGCACACAGTGAGCATTTAATAAAACCTTTTTGGTTCACTGGTTGATAGTATATCAACTGTTGCTAGAAAAAGCCAATAATAGTACGTGTCTATGATTCATCAATGTATCACAACCAGCCTACGCCTACCCATCTTGTGCAACCATTGTCCATATCCTCCCCTAAATCCATCCAAAATAATGGGAATGTGCTCTACATTCTTTTGACTCGGGGCTTCTAATTCCCATCCCAAAACCTTTTTTTTACTACATCATATTGCCTTTTCAATGTTCATCTTATACCTACCAGAAAATAAACTGAATGACCCTTTCTAATTTATCTTTATATCTTCCATTCCCATCAAGAATTACACATAGTAGGCACTTCAAAAACTAAATTGAATAAATATAATTTGTCATAGAAGAGTATATTTCCAAAGCTGTAGCAAAACAAAGGTTCTATCCTGTGACAGATAAGATAATCAAAAGATTTACAGATGTTTCATAAATTTAGAAATGTATCAAGGCTTCTCCTACAAGCTTTCTTCTTGAAGTCTTCAAAAAACTAAGGACAACCTTCTACAATTATTTCCCAACAGAATATACACATACATACATACATATATATATACATACATATATATATATACATACACATACACACATACATAAATATATACAATATACATAAATGCAACATACATATGTTTGTTGTATGTTTGTGAATACATATGTATGTGTGTGTATATGTATATATGTATATATATTCAGTTAATATAAGTCAAGAATGTTTTCTGAAAGTATTATGAGAAAATAGAGTTAAGATCTCATGAAATATGCAGAGTATAGAGAATAATCCATCCAGAGAATAGATGTGACAAAATGCTTAAAAACACAGTCTTATGGAATTGAACTTTTAGAAAAGAGATCTTGTGAGGAAAGAACAATTTATTTAGCCTAAAAGGGGATAGTTATTGTAGGGACAGAGAGTAGTCCAACTGAAAATCAATTTTAAAAGAATAGAAGAATTATTATATAGGAGGGAGGAACATTCTATATCAGGAAATATTATTATAATAATTTACTTACAACTTGGTCACATAGAATGGAATTTAATCTTTATAGTAAGATTTCAACATATAGTTCTGTGAAGCAAGAGGCCACCATACTTGTTTTGTATTCTTCCAACCTGGAATCTCTCATCTCTTGATTTATCAGTATGCTACCTACCAAAGTCTCAACTCACCTTCCATTCCACTCCTGCCCACGAAGTCTTTCCTATCCACAGTGATCTTGCCATCTGTGATCAAAGTTTAAGAGAATAAGAGGTAGTTACATGGTAACATGGCTAGAAAGCTAGACCTGGAATCAGGGAGATCTGAATTCAAATATAGCCTCATTCACATATTTCTTGTGTGACCCTGAGTAAGTCACAACTTCTCTCTGTCTCAGTTTCCTGAACTGTAAGATAGGAATAATATTAGTACGTACCTCTCAGGATTGTTGTGAGGACAAAATGAGATAATACTTGTAAAGTACTTTGCAAACATTAAAGCACCATATAAAAGCTATTATTAACATTATAGAACAGTAATCACACCAAATAAATTGAGTCCTTTGGAGTAGAAATTATTATTTATATTTCCATAGCAGGTATTACATATCTCTACCTTCTTTAGGAAGATGTCTAAACTAGAGGAAGCCATATTTGTCTCTCTCTTTTGCAGGGAGGTAGAAATAAGAATTACCAAACCTAAATATTCTAGGAGAAGACATGAGGACATTAGGACTACTGGGGGTAAAGTAAAGGATGCTTCCTTGAACTTTAAGAATCAGTGGTGTGGGGGGCAGCCAGGTGGCACAGTGTATAAAACACTGGGCCTGAATTCAGGAGGACCTGAGTTCAAATCTGGCCTCAGACACTTGACACTTACTAACTGTGTGACCCTGGACAAGTCACTTAACCCCAATTTCCCTGCAAAAAAAAACCAAAATCAGTGGTGTGAATTTCTTGGATGGTTTTACACCTTTATACTTTTCTTCCAGTCTTGGTTACATCAGTTTTGTTTGGGCAAAATCTTTATCATTTAATATGAAAAAAATGATCCAGTTTTTATATCTTGTAATGCTCTTTATCTTTTGTCTAGTCATAATTTATTCCCTTATCCATAACTGGTAAACATGACAAGTAAACTATTCCATATTCCTCTAATCTGCTTGTTATATTGTTATGTCTAAATCATGTATCTTATCTCGGTATGTAGTGCTATACTGATTTCCACTTTTCCAGAAAT
Organism: Dromiciops gliroides; assembly: GCF_019393635.1. NCBI lineage: Eukaryota > Metazoa > Chordata > Mammalia > Microbiotheria > Microbiotheriidae > Dromiciops > Dromiciops gliroides. Next base: position 555,282,008 of record NC_057861.1, read on the forward strand.
TTTTGTCAAATAGCAAGATGTCCCAAAGGCTTTGGTCTTTGCATTTGTCAAACACTAGATTAATATAGTTATCTTTATTACTGTGTATTCTTTACCTAATCTGTTCCACTAATCCACCACTCTATTTCTTAGACAGTACAAGATTATGTTGATGATTATCAATTTATAATACAGTTTAAGCTCTGTTACAGCTAGGCAACCTTCCTTCATATTTTTTCATTACTTCCCTTGTGTATTTTTTGTTCTTTCTGATGAATTTTTATTTTTTCTAGCTATATAAAATATTTCCTTTTGATAATTTGATTGGTACAGCACTGGATAAATAAGTTAACTTAGATAAAATTAAAATTTTTATTACATTCAATTGGCCTACCCATAAGCAATTGATATTTTCCTAATTCTTTAGATGTAATTTTACGTGAAGCATTTTGTAACTGTGTTCATATGGTTACTGGGTTTGTCTTGGAATGTCGACTACCAAATAATTTGCATTGTCTACCATTTTTAAGTGGAATTTCTCTTTTTATCTCTTGCTGCTTGACTTTGTTGGTAATATACAGAAATACTGATGATCTATGTGGGTTTATATCTTGTGACTTTGCTAAAGTTGTTAATTATTTCAAGTAGTTTTTTTAGTTGATTCTCTAGGATTCTCTAAGTATACCATCATATCATCTGCAGAGTCATAGTTTTGTTTCCTCCTTGCCTATTCTAATTCCTTCAATTTCTTTTTCTTTTCTTATTGATAAAGCTAACATTTATAGTACAATATTGAATAATAGTGATCATAGACATCCGTGCTTCACCTTGATTGGAAAAGTTTCTCATTTATCTCCATTACAGATAATGCTTGATGATGGTTTTAGATAGATGCTACTTATCATTTTAAGGAAAGTTCCATTTGCTTTCTGGTGTTTTTACACAAGAATAGATATTGTAGTGTGTCCAAAAAAAATCTGCATCTATTGAGATAGCTATATGATTTCTGTTGGTTTTGTTATTGATATGGTTGATGATATAATAGGTTTTTTATGATATTGAATCACCCTGCATTCCTTCTATAAGTCCATGCTGGTCACAATATATGATTTTTTTGATATATTGCTGTAATCTCCTTGTTAGTAATTTATTTATGTTTTTCATCAATATTCATTAGGGAAATTGGTCTGTAGTTTTCTCTCTCTGTTTGGCTCTTCCTCACTTAGGTATCAGTACCATGTTTTTGTCATAATAGGAATTTGGTAAGACTCCTTCTTTACCCATTTTTCAAATAGATTTTATGAAGTTGCAATTGTTTGTAAAATATTTGGTAGAATTCACTTGTGAAGCCATCCGGCCCTGGAGATTTTCTTTTATCATTTCATGGAGTCATTGCCTTCCACTTTCTCCGTTTTTAAAAATTATATTCTTCAATGAGATTTGTATCCCCTTTTCTGTTTGTTTTGTTCTACTTTTTAAATAATTTTTTTCTTCAATGAATTTTTGTACTTCTTTCCTCCCTTTTTTGTGCTTTCTTTACCAACTTGTTAACTCTTTTTTTCATGATTCTCTGCATCACTAATTTCTTTTCCTGATTTTTCTTCTATTTCTCTTATTTGCTTTTTAAAATCATTTCTGAGCTCTTCCAAAAGCTCTCTTGGGGCCTGAAATCAATTTGTATCATTCTTTGAGGTTTAACATGTAGCAATTATGACACTGTTTTTCCCTTTTATGTTTGTTTTTTGATCTTCCCTGTCACCATAGTAACTGTCAATGGTCAGTTTCTTTTATTTTGCTCATTTTTTCCAGATTATATTTTGACTTTTAACTTTATGTTGTAGTTGGATTCTGCCTCCGTGGTGGAGGGGGGCCTGTCTCAAGCTTCTTACACTGGGGCCTCACTGGTGTCCTATGCTGGGGTTATGGGGACCTTGCGTCTGACCTTTCTTGGAGTTCATGGCTTAGTTGCTGCCTTGCTGGGGTATGACCTACTACTGGCTTACCCAGAAGACACCTGTACTCGACAAAGCTTTTCTGTCAACCTTCTAAGTTTTCTTGGGCTAGAAAATTGTTTCATCTTATCCTTTTGTTGGTTCTCCTACTCGAGAATTCATTTTGGGGCATAATTTTATAGTTGTTTGGAGGTAAATTTGGGAGATTTCATGTGAGTTCCTTAGTCCACCATCTTGGCCCCACCAACTTACATATTTGCTTTTTAAATATGTTTCTTACAAACAACAGACTGAAAGATTATTCTTTTTCTTTATCCAACCTGCTACTCCTTTGCATTTTGTTGTCTTTTAAAAATATATTCAAGGGGCAGCTATGTGGCACAGTGGATAAAACACCGGCCCTGGATTCGGGATGACCTGAGTTCAAATCTGGCCTCAGACACTTGACACTTACTAGCTGTGTGACCCTGGGCAAATCATTTGACCCTCATTGCCCCACAAATATAAACATTTAAAGTTATTAATTAGATTTATATTTTCTCCACCTCTCCTTTATATTGGTTTATCTTTCAAGTTATGTTTTTTTCTCCTACTGTAAACATAGTACTATGTGCCTTCAGTTTCTTTACCTCAACTTTCTTAAGGTGACCTTACTGACTCTATTCCCATCACCTCTTTCCACGTTCTCATTTGTTATGTACCTCCCTTTAGAGTTTTGCTTATTATTTCCTGTTTATGGCCTCTTTTTATCCCTCCTCTTATTTTTTCTCTCAGTTAAGTAGATTCCTTGTCCTCTACTCCCATTCAATCAGTCTTCTTTATTAGTTTTTTTAAATCATAAAAGTATTTTATTATTTTCCAGTTACATATAGAAATAGTTTTCAACACTTGTTTTTTAAGATTTTTACTTCCAAATTTTTCTCCCTTCCTCCCTTCCCTCCCCCTCCACAAGATAGCAAACAATCTGATGTAAGTTATATATGTATAAGCACATTAAACCTATTTCTGCATTAGTCATGTTGTGAAAGAAGAATCAGAACAAAAGGGAAAAACATAAAAAAACAATATGAGAAGTAGAAACAGTATGATTTAATTTGCATCCATATTCCACAGTTCTTTTTTCTGGATGTGGAGAACATTTTCCATCACCAGTCCTTTGAAATTATCTTGGATCACTGTGTTGCTGAGAAGAGCTAAGTCTATCACAATCGATCATCACACACTGTTGTTGATACTGTGTACAATGTTATCCTGGTTCTGCTCATTTCACTTAGCATCAATTCATGTAAGTCTTTGCAGGTTTTTCTGAAATTTGTCTGCTTATCATTTCTTACAACACAATAATATTCCATTATATCCATATAACACAACTTGTTTGGCCATTTCCTGGTTAGTGGATATCACCTGAATGATTAATTCTTTGTCCTACAAAAAGAGCAGCTATAAGTATATTTTCCCTTTTTTATGATCTCTTTGGGATATTGACCTAATAGCGGTATTGCTAAATCAAAGTACATGCATAGTTTTATGGCCCTTTGTGCATAGTTCCAAATTGTTCTTCAGAATGGTTAGATCACTTCACAACTCCACCAACAATGCATTAGTGTTCCAATTTTTTCCATAGTTTCTTCAACATTTATTATTTTCTTTTTTTTTGTCTTATTATCCAATCTGATAGATTTTTTAAAAAATTTCAGTTTTTGTGTCCCTTTCTGAAAATGTTTTCTCTCACTTTCTTTGTTATCCTTCCCTGCTTTCTATCCACTTTAGACCCTCCTTCTCTGATTAATGAACCTTAAAATTATTTAAAATTATTTACTGTCTTTCTATTCTTTGTATTCTTCATGAAATAAGAACTTCCAAATTATCCATTCTAGCCTCTTCTCTCTAGTGAGTTTCTGCCACAGTCTTGTCAAACTTACCTGCTGAACTCCCAAAAAAGTATTACAAGCATAAGAGAAGACACTTTCCCATGGTAGGGTCACCCCCCCCCCCCAGTTTTGTATTATACAGGCAACCACTGATCTATACAATCCCAAGTTTTACTTTATTCTTCATATGCCTCAAAATTTCTGACCTGGGTCCATGCCCTCCAGCTGCCCCCAGTGTTAGTTGTCCCAAGGAGTTCCAACTGCCTCTCATTGTTTCTCCTGTGTGGTGGATGTTGCTAGGTTTCTTCCATAATACTTCTTGCCAGTTTTTTCTTAAGTACCTCAACTAGACTTCTGACTCTACCAGGTTTCCTTTTGTATATTTAAGAAGAAGTCTCTTAGTCATCTCTCTGCTATTATTGCTATTATTGTCTCTGATCCACTCCTCTTATATTTCTGCTTTGAGAAGCAAATAATTTCTAAGTCTTATTTTCTTTCTAAAACTTTTTGGAATGGTTTTTATTATTGAATGTCCATCTTTTTTCATTTATGGTTAAGTTCAATATGTAGGATAGATTACCCTGGTCTGCATCCTGAGCTGTATTGTTATTTGAAACACATTATTCCACTTATTTCTACATTTTCTGGTGTGGTCAGAATAGCCTTGTCTTATTTAAATTTCATTTCCTTTATATTTGAAGGGCTTTCTCCTGAACATCTGCAGAACTTGTTTCTGAACTGAATTGTGAAATCTTTGTGTGTCTTGAGTTTGAAAGCTTGTTTATTTTTTTTCTGGAGGTCATCTGTGAATTCTTTAAATTAGCATTTCATTTTCTAGGCTCAGAAGTTCTGGATAATTTTCTTCTATTACTTCCTACATTATTTGTTGACTTTTTTGTCATGCTGTATTCTTCTGAGGGACCTATAATCTTTAGGTTGACTCTACACATGCTATCTTCAAGATCAGTATGTTTTGCTTGCCTACTAAGCTTATTTTATTTTATATTATTTATTTATTTTTTTTAGTGAGGCAGTTGGGGTTAAGTGACTTGCCCAGGGTCACACAGCTAGTAAGTGTTAAGTGTCTGAGGCCGGATTTGAACTCAGGTACTCCTGACTCCAGGGCTGGTGCTCTATCCACTGCGCCATCTAGCTCCCCCCTAAGCTTATTTTATTTTAATGTTATTGCTTTTTACTTCTCTCCTTCTGGATTGTCCTTTACTTCTATGTATTTGCATTCTATCTTTTGTTTCTTTATTAAGATTTGCCATCACAGATTCCTTTATTTCTATTTTGCCAATTATTTTTGCTGTATAAGCCATACATTTTGCCTTTGTAATTCTCATTTTTCCTTTGAACGACTCAGGAACCACATATTGTGTTTTTTTCTCCTCAAATTTCACAGGGTGTCCAATATCATCAAGTGTTGAATCATTTTCTTTTTTTTTTTTTTACAGCATTTATTCATAAATATCTGAAATCCCTTTCAAGATCTGGAGGCCATATTTCTTTTTGTTCTTAATGATTGCCTCATTGATTTGTTGCCTTATGTTCATTCAAAGTCTTTTAATTTTCTTCTTCCTGAGATCTTAAGTAATTTAAGCTTTTTTCTCATTATTTTCCCTTATAAGTCATTTTATGACTCTCTGAATCTCTCCTTTTTGATAGTGGTTTTCTTAGATGGCTGAATCTCAAAGCATCTCAGTTTTCTCTCATGGTGGGCAATTTATGGCACAGCAGTCTTTTTTTCTGCCCCAAGTGACAGCTGGGTGGACAGAACAGGCCCCAGCTGGATACTGGGTACATTCCCTCAGGCTTAGTATAGTACTACATAACCCCATATACACACTGTATCCTGTCCCACTGTACTGTCCTTTTCATTCTCTGGCCAAGCTCTAACTGTTCAGAGAGCTGTCATGCTGATGCTACAGTGTTTATTTTTATAGTTTGAGTCTCAGAGGCTCTGTGAGGAGAGAGTGAGTAGGATGTGGTGCAGAGCTTCATTTTAGCCCCAGGCATATGTCCTGTCCCTTTTCTTTTGTTCTTGGCTCTCCTGCACAGATCTTTTGCAGCTCAGAATGCTGTCTACAATGATGCTGGCTTTGTGGCCTGAGCAAGTTTCTGTATCCTGCTGAGGAACTGGCTATCTCTCCTGTCTTGAGCATAGGATTTCCAGGTTCCTGGAAAGAGAAAGGGGAGACTAGACTTTGGTGTTGGATTTTTGTTTTTGCTAGCTCATGGAGAGTGGGGTATGGGTGCTGAGTGTGCTCCATGTAGAAATCAGTTTATTGATTTGTTTCATTCATTTGTATTATGTGTCCTAAATCAAGGAGAGGATTGATGGTTGTTGTTGTTATTGTTGTTGTTGTTGGTTTGATTTTTAACCTCTGGTTCATAATTTCTGTTTTGGAGAAATTTAAGAGGCAAAGATGATGACAGAAAATATCTAGTTGCTTATCACATGTCCTGGAAATTATCCCTTAATTTCTTTTTTTGTCTGTAGATATTTTAATCATTTGTTTGTAGGTATTTATTCATTTTTAAATTTTATTATTTATTTTTAAACGATTTCTTCTTTTTATTATTTTATTATTATTATTTTTTGCAGGGCAATGAGGGTTAAGTGACTTGCCCAGGGTCCCTCAACTAGTAAGGGTCAAGTGTCTGAGGCCAGATTTGAACTCAGGTCTTCCTGAATCCAGGGCCGGTACTTTATCCACTGAGCAACCTAGCTGCCCCACAATCTCTTCTTTTAAAATTTTCAATTCAAATTCTCTTCCTCCATCCCACCCCCTCCTTCATGAACTGAGAAGGCAAGCAATCTGATATCAATTATTATACATGTGAAATCATGCAAAGCATTTCAATATTAGCCATATTGCAAAAAAGCAACAAAAATAAAGAGTGAAAATTATACTTCAATTTTCATTTAGAGTTCATTTTTCTCTCTGGAGATGGATAGCATTTTTTCATCATGAACGCTTTGGAATTGTCTTGGAACATTATCTTGATCAGAGTAGCCAAGTCTTTCATTGTTGATCATCATTACAACATTGTTGTTACTGTGCATCACAATTCCCTGGTTCTTTTCAGTTCACTTTGCTTCAGTTCATATAAGTCTTGCCATGTTTTGTTTTGTTATTTTCTGAAGCCTCCTCCCTCATTTCCTATAGCATAATGGTATTCCATCATAATCACATAGCATGATTTGTTAAGCTATTCCCCAATTAATGAGCATCTCCTCAATTTCCAATTCTTTGCCACGACAAAGTACATCTAAATCATTTTCCTTTTTCTTTGATTTTTTTTTTTGGATACAGAGTTAGTATTGCTGGGTCAAAGAGAATGTGCAGTTTTATAGCCCTTTTGGCCTAGTTCCAAATGTTTCCCTGCAGTGGTTGGGCCAATTCAATGCTCTACCAAAAGTGCATTATTGTACCTATTTTTCCCTTATCCCCTCCAGCATTTCTCACTTCTCATAGGTATGAAGAAGTATTTCAGAACTGTTTTAATTTACATTTCTCTAATTAATAGTGATTTAGAGCCTTTTTTCATATGACTATATGTAGCTTTGATTTATTCTTTTGAAAACTGTTTATGTACTTTGACCATTTATCACTTGGTGAATAACTCTAATTTCTATAAATTTGACTAAGTTCTATATTTAGTATATATTTGAGAAATGAGCCCTTTATCAGAGAAACTTGCTGTAATTTTTTTTTATGTTACTTCATTTGCCTATGATACTTTTTGGCAAAATGTAGTTTCCATGATTATTCCTTTTAATTAGGTCTAATTTTTCTTTTTCTTTTTCTGAGATAATAATTGCTACTCCTGTTTTTTTTTGTTTTGTTTTGGTTTTGGTTTTGTTTTGTTGAGCTAAAGCACATTAGATTCTGCTTCAGGCCTTTATTTTAACTCTGTGTGTGCCTTTCTATTTCAAGTGTATCTCTTGTAAACAACATATTGTTGGATTCTGGTGTCTAGTCCATTTTGCTATCTGCTTCCTTTCTATGGGAGAGGTCATCCCATTCACACTCCCAGTTATTACTATGCATTTTCCTCCATCTTTTCTTCTCCTTCTCCTTCTTCTTCTCCTCCTTTTTCTCCTTCTTCTTTCCCTGTCTTTCTCTGTCTCTGTCTGTCTGTCTCTCTTTCTGTCTCTGTCTCTTGCTATTTCTCCTGCCTATCCTCAAATTTATTTTACTTCTCATCACTGCCTTATTTAATCTGTCCTCCCTATTATCTCTTCCAACTTTCTTTTATCATTTTTCCCTTTTTTCCCTATTGGGAATTTTTTTGGTTACATCTCTATGAATAACTGAATGTGTGTATATGTGTATTCTTACCTCTTTGAACCAATTGAGTGAAAGTGAGGCTAAAGCATTGCCTTCCCCCTCCCACATTCCCCTCCATTGTAAAAGTTCTTCCTTGAGCACCTCTTTTATTTATTGGAAGAAAAATTCCCCCATTCTACCTCTTCCTTCCTCCTTATCTTAGTACATCTCTTTGTCTCCCCCCCTTCCCCCTTTTTTGAAGATCATTCCAAAGTCCATGCCCTATATCTATGTAAACTCCTTTTAACTACTCTAATAATAATAAGGTTCTTAGGAGTTACAAGTATCATAATCCCATTTAGGAATGTAAACAATTTAACTTGATTGAGTCCTTGGCAATTACTCTTTGATGTTTACCTTTTTATGCTTCTCTTTAGTCTTGTGTTTATATGTCAAATTTACTACTCAGTTCTGGTCTTTTCATCAGGAATTATTGGTCTTCTATTTCATTGAATTTCCATTTTCTCCCCAAATGATTATATTCAGTTTTGCTGTGTAGATTATTCTTTGTTGTAATCATAGCTCCTTTGTCTCACAGAGTATCATATTCCAAGTTTTCCACTTGTTTAATGTGGTTGTTACTAAATCTTGTGTTAACCTGACTGTAGCTACATGATATTTGAATTCTTTCTTTCTGGCTGCTTACAATATTTTTCTTTGACCTGGGGGCTCTAGAATTTGTCTATAGCATTTTGGGGAATTTTCATTTTAGGATCTCTTTCAGGAGTTGATCAGTAGATTCTTTCAATTTCTATTTTACCCTCTGCATCTGAGACATCTGTGCAGTTTTCCTTAATAATTTCTTGAAATATGATGGCTTACAAATAGTCCAATAATTTTTAAATTAATTCTCTTTAATCTACTTTCCAAGTCAGTTGTTTTTCCAGTGAAATATTTCACATTTCTGTCTATTTCTTCATTCTTTTGATCTTTTATTGTTTCTTAATGTCTCATGGAGTAATTAGCTTTCACTTGTTCAATTCTCATTTTTAAAGAACTATTGTCTTCAGTGAGATTTTTTACCTTTTCCATTAGGCTGATTCTGTGTTGTTTTTTTAAGAAATTGTTTTCTTCAGTGAATTTTTGTACTTCCTTTTTAATTTGGTCAATTGTGCTTTTTAAGGGGTTCTTTTCTTCAGTAAATTTTTGTGCCTCTTTTACTAAGTTTCTAATTCTCTTTTCATGCATCACTTAATTTTTTTTCCACCAATTTTTCCTCTATCATTCTTTTCTCTTTCTTGAACTCTTCTGGGAATTCTTATTGGGTTTGGGTCCAGTCAGCATTTTTGAGACTTTGTAACTGCTTTTATGTTGTCTTTTGAGTTTATGTTTTTGTCTTCCCTACCAAGAAAGTAGCTTTTATAATCTATTTTTTCTTAATATTGTTACTTGTTAATTTTCTAGCCTATTTCTTGACTGAACTTTAACAAATTGGATTCTGATCATCAGGGGGTGGGGAGATACTGTTCTAAGCTTTAGGCTTTTTCATGCTTCTGGAGGTCTGCAAGTATTTAATGCTTCCAAGATTATATGACCCTGAAAGAGATATGGTCAACTGCTCTCTTGGTCTATGCCTTGGTTTTTACCCAGGAAAGGCTCCTAGTCTCCTGAAGCTACAAATGCTCACTCCTCTTTGCCTTTGTAATGCAAAAAAGTGCCTTGTTCCCTTGTGATTGACTGCTGGTGTGCCTCTCTGCCCTGGATTGCAACCCAGAACTGCATATGGGAAAGAGAGTTTTTAATAAGTGCCAGCTGTACTCAGTTCCAGCAATGGGTCTCCTGTAATCTCTTTTTAACAAGTTTTCTCACTTCTTTACCACCTATGGACTGAGAGCTTTCAAAAGCTTCTGCTGCAGCTACTGTATCCACTATTGCTGTCCTTTTGTGTGTGGGCTCTAGACAGACTTCCATCCCAGTGTCACCAAATTTTCCTGTGATCTCCTAAGCTTTTTTAGTCTGGAAAAATCTCTCACCCTGACGTTTTATTGTCTCTTTCACTCCAAAATTTGATTTGAGGCATTATTTTAAAGTTGTTTGGAGGAGAATGTTGAGAAAGTTAATCTAAATTGCCTCTAATCTGCCATCTTTGCTTCTTCCCCTCCCTGCAAATATTTCTCTTAATTTCTTAATTTAAATAACTTGTTGTACTTGCTACTTAACCTAATCATAAAACCCAAGATTTAGAACTCCAAGGGACTGTAGACTCATGATTTACTCCAACTCTCTCCAATATAGGTGGAATTTTATATAGAGAGAGGTTGTGACTTGCCAAGGTCACACAGTTAATAAAGGGTAGAACACCGATTCAAACCCAGGCCTCTTGCTCCAAATTCATAACTTTTTTATTCTACTTTCCAATTTGTTTTATGCATGATTTGGAAGTAGCTAACTTTTTTTCATGTTTCCTTCAGAAATTTTCATATAGAAAAACATAAAATAACCTTTTATGATTCTTGGTTTATTGTGGGTTTTTTCCTCCCTGCAAAGGGTGCAGATAGGCTTTTTATTATCTTTCCTGTAGATTCCTTCCTTTTCTATTATTCAATAATCCTCTATGCTTGAGTATCTCTCAATCTTCTTTTTTTTCTTTGCTCATATCTCCCAAAGAAGCCAAATCCATTTAATCTTAGAAACCTTGGAATCCCACTGTGAACAAAGGCACAGAGTCAACAAAATATGGGGTATGTATGAGAGGTTTGCTAGAGTATAAAGTTCATGGGAAGAAGTAGTGTAAGATTAGACTAAAAAGAAAAGAAGACACCAGTTTGTTGAAGGCCTTGAATGCTAGGGTAAGGAGTTTGGTTATTCAGAAAGCAATATGTTTGATGGGTTTTGTTCAGAGAAATGACATTATCAGAACTGTGTATCAGGAAAATATTGAAATTACACAGTTTAATTTCCAGATTTAGCAAATTTCTACATTAATTAGTTTTCTTGTTTTATATTTGGCATACAAAAATCCTTAGTTTATCAGCTTTTCAAAATATAAGCTTACAGGTCTGTTTACTACTCTTGACAAAGCTATTATATTCCTTATTCTTCTCTGTTGTTACAAAGGCCAAAACACCAACTGATGGATTACAGTTAATAAACAACTCCTTTCCAATATGTGTCTTTCTAGTTAGGCAAAAGATAAGACATCTGCCTGCTGAAATATATTTTCTTTTATAATATCATTCTAGTTAATTATTTTTTGCTATTTTTGGTGACATATAAAATATGAATTCTTTCACCACAAGCTTTTCTGATTGCTGAGTGTAGGTGAAGGCAGCAAGAAGATTTATTTTCCTTGGAATGTCATAAATCTCATGCATTTCCCTTCATTTTAACCAATATCCAGAGTAGTTTATAACCTCCCCTTAGTATCATGAGCTGAGTACCTTTACAACAGATCGTAGATATAGTTTGAAACACACAAACCTGACATTTCTTTTAATATACTATATGTGAGCGGAAAACTCTTAAAAACTCATTCAGAAGGGTTCGCTCTCTTCAGATAATGCCTACCTATAACAAAAGTTAGAAAAAACTATTGTTCAGCTGAAGACAGCATCTGACATTTTTATTCTTTGAATTTATAAAAGGAAACAGATATTTAACATCCTTCTAATTTCTAGTGCCTTATCATATCCACACAGGTATGACTGGGGAAAATACTTCATGAGGTTTACATAAAGTTCAAACGTACAGAAATGTTCTCTGGAGTCATCATCAGTCATTCTCTGGGTATATCATTGTCATCATTATTATTTTATTTCTCCATTAATGTGGACTAGCTAAAGATATTAAAATAATCCAACAATGCTATAATAGTTCTCCAGGCTTATTGGATTTGACAGAGCAACTTAAAATGGGTTAATAAGAAATATGAAAGCTCTTTCACTCACAATGCAGAACTTTGCCTGCATAAAGATCTAAGCACAAATAAAACTCTATGCTGACTATTCTTTCACTAATGATTGTTTGTTTTTCTCTTTCACTGTTCTTTAGTGGGAAACTTTTTTGAAGTAACAAACTAATTCATACATCACTTAACAAATATGTGTTGGGTACTTGCTATGTTCAAGATGTTATCTTTGGTGCTGACAGAAGTAAGAACATGAATAAAGAGAGATAGTATAGTATAATTTCTTGTATAGATCTTAGATTTTGGAAGACCTGGAAACAACACCACATCAAATTCTTATTGTCTGTGTTAACTTAAATAAATAATTTAACATTTTTGACACTCAGTTTTCTTTTCGGCAAAATCATAGCACCTGCTTTGAAGGTTGTTGTGATGCCCTAATGAATAATGTATATAAAGTCCTTTGAAAAATTTACATCACTATGTAATGTGAGCTATTATTAATAATGTTAATACTTGGTCCTTATCTTCATAGAGTTTATAATCTGATGGAGAAGAAAAAATACATATTTGAAATAGCATGTTCAAAATTGATTGCAAAAATTCAGTGAAAGTTCTAATGTAATCTATCAGTACACAGAAAGATAAAGATCATCATTAAGTGGGTACATCAGCAAAGGGTCCATGGAAGAAATAATACCTGAATGAAATCTTACAAAAGGAGTTAGTAAATTAGACAGGGAGGAATCAACAATAAGCAAGTCCCAGTCAGGCATGGTCCTTGTCTTCCTTAAATACTAGCCATAACACTGATTTTGAAGTAGCAGAAGAGATATGACTAGAGAGGAAGTTTAGGATCAAAGCAGAGAGGGCCTTGAATTATAGATGGAGATTGTACTTGATAGGCAATACTAGCAATTTAAGGCTTTCAAGGGGGAATGGAATGACAGTTTTACTTAGGAATATTATATGGAGTGGCAAAATGGTAGAGTGAAAGGTTCTGAACCCAATTTTCTCCATCCCTGCTTAAAAAAATAATAAGATATGAGTCAAATGAGGTAAAAGAACAGCCAAAGGGAAAGAAAGAAAATAAAGTGCTGCAAAGTAGCCCCCACAGTAAATTTAAAGAAGAGAAAAATATCAAAGTTTCTAGAAAACTATCAGTTTCATGTCACCCTCTTGGATGGCCCAGCCCTAACCTAGTCTATTTTGGAAGCTTCATGGATTTTACTAATGAGTCAAAGAAAGCTTATAGCCAGTTACAGGTGGGACAGATGATCACCAAAGGCTCTGGGCACTAACTAAACCAGAGTCCCTCACATTTAATTTCTCCCAGTTTCCACTTGACATTTTGGGCTCCGCATAAAGGGCTTTTTAGTGTTCGCTTCTTACTCATAATGATGTCTATGATAGCAATTATGTCACAAAAAGATTGAAAGAAATCGAAGGTGGGGTAGAGAGTCACCCAGGACTTTCATTAGTCACTTCTAATAGAGTCCCCCTTTAAATGGTATTCCCCAAGTTCCTTGGTCTTGATTTGGGGCTTGAATAGACTTCTGGGAATAAGGAGGAAACCATGATGGGCAACTTTATGGAAGGCACCATGTCAAGACAGCACAAGGTCAGAGTGAGCTGTGAATACATTAGCAGAGCAATGGCCAAAAGCAGGAAGCTGAGAAATTTCCCAGAAAATGAGTTCTGGACTGGATTTGGCCAGCATTGTAGACTCCAGATGAAAACTGGGAAGATGAGATAGTAATCCTTTCCTCATTTCTTCATGCAGGCCTACCTGTTTTACAGCCAATACCTTAATTTCCAAGTGTTTCATTATCCTTTCCCAGTTGCTACAGCAAGATTTGATAATTTGGATTTTTCCATCTAATTTTATGTTTTGCTATTTTGCATTTCATTTCATGTTTTTTCCAAAAAAAGACTTGTTGGCTAACAAACCAAAACCTTTTGTAATGGTTACTGAAGGGAAGGAACAGGAGGAGGAAAAGGAGACGGAGAGGAAGGGAAAATCAATCTTCTTTTCCATAAGCTTTGTCTTTCAAGGGTATGTGAGAACTTTAAAAATACCCTTAAACTGTAGGTTCAAAAAGTCAAACTGTGGAATTGAGGAAAGTTGTGTGGTTTCTTGAAAGAACAGCCTAGTTCATGGATAGAGAGGAAGACAATATAACAAAATAACTTTGCCATGCCCCATTGGTCCAAGCTACAGATCTCAACTGTGTATGAAGAGAGCAATTGTTACTCCTTTCTATGCTCCACTAGGCTTTTCTTTCAAGAAGCCAGATAGCTTTCCTCAACCCCATAACTTGACTTTCTGTACTCACAAAGGATTTTTCAGTAGCCATGAATGTCAGCACTAAGCTAAATCAGTACCCGAAGCTGACAACACCTGGCACTTGATGATCTCTGGCCTTGATCACAAGTTCTGCTGGCTATTTAGAGATTTACCTTTTATGCTTCTAGTTCCACTCCAATTAAATATTTTCATTAAGTCCATGCTATTGTTTACTAATGTCTGAATTTCTGGACCTAAATTCTCTTTAGGAATTCCAAGTCTCTGAGTTGATGAGTAGGACAAGGAGTCAGATAAAATAAATCAATAGTATTTATCAGAAAATACCTCCCATAAGATGAGTCCAAGTCCATGAGGGGCTGGATCATGGCTGGCAGAGAGGTAACATTTTCAAATATAAGCCATCTAGCTGATGATCATGTCTCCATATTTTCCCTTCTGCAAGCTGTGAAAGTTTGCACTAAATGTTATTATTTTCCTGCATTCTATGATTTTAATAGATTTATTTTAACATTGGTTGCCATCAATAATGTACCTTTTATTTGCTGGAAACATTGCTTCTGAATTTGTATTACATACAGTTTTTGTTATTTTGGATATTATTTCTGTAGTTCTGTATTTGGATTTCTTACATTTAAAAAGTTCTAAAAGTCAAAGTCAGTTTTTGTTTCACCAGGCAAAGTAACAGTAAATAAAACTGTCAATGTATGAAAGCCTTTTTTTCTGTCAGTTGATATTAAGGGAGACATTATTGCTTTCTCATGGGTGTGGTTTTTTCTGTCTTAATTACAGTAAATTAGAATAATTAGAGAAAAATTACATGAACCTTACAATTCCCCAAAGCTGCTATCCTGCCTTTTAGTAAGATAATGAATGTTAATATAAATAATTGATATATTCTGACTGCCTCCAAATCTTTATACCTAACGTTTTTCTTCTTAATTTTGCTCCAGATAGAAGGTGATATGTGTGATGCGCTATTTCTTAGCACTAAAGGGTGCTAATTTAGCTTTCAGTGAACCTTACTGCAAATAAAGCAAAGCCACTTGTAATTCCATAATAATGGATAGATGCATTAATGGAAAATGAAATAGGATGTTGTAAAACTCTGTTCTTTCAGTGAAATATTTAACTTTTTACTTCAAGGACCCCCAAATTAATGAAAACCCTTTAGTACTAAGGTGACAAACATTACTGAGTTGTGTTTATTTTCAATGGGGGAAGTTGTATTATGTTTAAAACTCAATTATAAAATTTGAGTACAAAGCAGGAATCAGCTAAACTATTTAGTATTGGTTAAAAATTAGAAAAGTTGACCATTGAAATATATTAGGGAAGCAAGATACAGAAGCAACAGAACACAGAGAAGTCAGATATGAAAGCTGGAATAGAAGATGATTAATAAAAAGCTAATGAGAGGTGCTCACTTAATTTTCACCCATTTTCAAAATATGAAAAAAGCCACTCCCTTGGATTTCTACAAGGGCATAACTTTCCCTTAGTTAAGAATCCCACCACAATGTATCTCACTTGAGAACAATGGAAGTGTGAACTTACCTGAGATTCTATTAGTCAACAGGTATTCTTAGTAATTGACTTGCTTAAGCTTGAGGGAAGAAAATCCCCAGTTCAAGTTGTCTTCTTCTTGGGAAAGTGTACAAATTAATGTAATTAATATCATTGATATTCTCCATCATTTGGCTTAAGTCCTCAGTCAAGAGAAAGCCTGGTACTATGCACCAAATTTCAAACTTTTCTAAAGCTTTTAACTGACCCTTTTCTCTCTGCTTCCTCTTTACCATTAATGAATCACACAACCAGAAATAATTGGAATCCACTGGATATTTTCTAATCAACAAGCATCAGGTATTAGTCCTCCTCAATATATCTTCTATTTCCTTTCTCTCCCTCCCTCCTCTCCTCTTCTCTCTCTCTCTCTCTCTCTCTCTCTCTCTCTCTCTCTCTCTCTCTCTCTCTCCCTCTCTCTCTCTCCCTCTCTCTCTCCATCATTCTTCTTTCTCCCTCTCTTTCCGTCCTCTAACTCTTCCTTTACCTTTTCCTTTTTCCTACTGTTCCCTTCCACTACTACCCCTCTCTTACACATAATATATAAAACTCATTCATGCAAACAAAATTAATGCAGTTAGAACATTGGGAAATGTCAGTTGGGAAAAGTCTCTGCAGCAAATAGCTCATATTAAAATATGTTCCTCCCTCCTCCCCCAACCTTCTTGTCTTGGGTGATAGTAAGCTCCCTCTCTCAATGCCAATAAGCAGCTGCTCTACAATTTTGAGTGTTAGTGAGGTGCCTGGGGACAGTAAGAGGTTAAGTGATTTGCCTTGAGTCAGACAGTCAGTGAATATCAGAGTTGAGACTTGAACCAATTTGTTCTTGTCTTAGAGACCATATTTTTATCCATTATTATGCTACATCTCAAAATGAAGGTCAGATATTCAAGACATGGAAGGAGTTCATACAAATAAATAAGTCTTTCCTCATAGATAAGTGGTCAAAGTATATGAGCAGGCAGTTTTCAAAAGAGAAGATTCAGGCAATCAACAGTAATTTGAAAAATAAACACTATAAATCACTAATAGCAAGGAATACAAATTAATTCACCCATCAGATTGGCAAAGATGAAAAAAAATGAAAATGGTAGTTTGGAGGGTCTATGGGAAAAGCTATAGAAATGACATAATAATCAGTCAACCCATTCTGTAAAATAATGGGAAATTATACTAGAAAATTACCAAACTCTATTTACTATCTGACTCAATAATACCAATAGTGATACTCTTGCCTAAAGAGTTTAAAGACTAAGGAAAATACCTCATATATATATATATATATATATATATATATATCAGCACATTCTGCAGTAAAAAAAGAAATGGAAGCAAAATGGATGACTGTCACTTAAGAAACAGCTAAATAAATTATGATATCTCAACATAATGGAATATGATTGTGCCATAAAAATCCTGAGAAGCCTCATATGAACTGATGTAGAACAAAGTAAGCAAAAACAGGAAAACAATCTACCCATGGACCTCAGTGATTTGAGGAAAATAACACTGAAAGAAAGCAAAACATTTATTCATTCAGTGAACAGTCTTTATTTCAGAGACCTAATGATTAAACTGTCTTCTTTTTCTTGGAGAAGAGGTAATTAACTCTGGCCATGAAATTAGGCATATATTTTCAGATATGGCCAATGTGTTCCTTTCTTTTACCTGATAATATTTATTATTTTTAAAGACTGGTTCTATTGCTGTGCATATTTAGAGGAGCAGTGGAATCATTGGTAAGTAACAAAGATGTTTTTTTTTTTAAAAAAAAACATAATTAAAAACTTTCTTTAAAAGATTAGAATAGTAACTGAGGGAAGTTTATAAGAAGGTGACCAGAATGTTAAGGGCACTGAAGTTTATGTCATTCAGAGCCATTTGTGCTATCAATAGCTATTCTCTATATAGACTAGAAAAGAGAAGACAGGCGACTGAAAATAGGTCATCATGTAAATTGGCACTCTGTGGTTCACATAACAAAGATGATGGATGATAGCTGGCCCTTTGAACTTAAAGATAGATCTCATGACACCACAAATCCCTGGGTGAGAGGATGTAAATTGGGTGGTAGGAGCTTAGGTCTGACTCTTTGAACAGAAAAATAAGCAGTCCAGTACAGAATCATAAGTTATGGTGTTTACTAGACCAGTAATCTCATTGTGATAGGGCAGGTCACTTAACCTCTGTCTTGGCCTTCTTAAAGCATTATTATGAGGCTTGAATGTATATTTGCAAACTTTATAGCAGAAGAGGGAGGGAGAATACATTTCATTAATTGAAAAAATAATTATAATTTTAAAATTAAAAAAGAAAGAAAAAAGAGAATTGAGTAGAGTAATGAACTTTCATTAAATTTAAGGTATGTATAAGGGGTGTTAAGGTATATGGAAGAGTTATATATATACACACATGTATATATGACTTCTATGTATAAACTCAAACATATATAAGGACTTTAATATATATATACACATATATACATATATAGGTGGACTTCAGTATGGATAAGCAGACAGACGGAGAGAGAGAGAGAGAGAGAGAGAGAGAGAGAGAGAGAGAGAGAGAGAGAGAGAGAGAGAGAGAGAGAGAGAGAGAGATACTGAATCCCCTACTGTGAGGGTTGGAACTGTGGAGAGAAAAACAGTTATGTCAAAGTACTAGACTTATGACAAAGGAAGAAGAATGTCCTAGGGGAGTCAATAGATATCATCCCCCAAGATCTGTATTGTTTGATAAATTCAAATAGTGCAGACCTCAAAGGAGAAGATTTTAATGAATGAAGGTGGTAGAGTGGCAATGAAGAGAGAAGAGTGTTCCAACTTCCCTAGTAAGACCAGCTAGGCTTTGTGGGATGAAGGAGTAGGACTGAAAATGCAACCAGAACTGGAGAGGGTTTTCCAAAACTTGTTGTCATCAAGAGGGAGCTAGGTCTCAGTGAATTCCAGAAGATGAAAGGAATGAAAAAAGGGGAAAATATTAGTATCAAAGAAAGTTGGCTAATTATGGAGCAGGCATTCCAGAGAGTAGAGAAGAAACTGAATGATCTATTATTGCTTGCTTTTGCTATATGACCAACTCACCCCATTTTCCAGCACTTAATCTTTCTGATGACAGTAGTTAGGCCCAGCTTTACCTGTCCAATATTAACTTCCCAACTTATCTCTTAGTTTCACATCTCCAACTGCCTATTAGACATCTCAAGCTGGATGTGCCATAGAAATTTTAAATTTAATATATCCACAACTGAACTCATTATCTCCCAACAACTTGCCCCTTTTCCTACTTCCACAATTACATTTGGGGTACCATCAACCTCCCAGTCACAAAGGTGCACAACCCAGTTGTCATCTCCACTCCTCACTTACATGCACCTTCATGTCCAATTAATGATCAAGTCCTTTCATTTCAACCTTTGTGACATATTTCTTTGTAACATGCTTCCTTCTCTTTTCTGATACTGCCTCATACCTGAACTGTAAAAATAGCTTTTTGGTTGTTTTCTCTGTTTCGAGTCTTTCCCCCAACCCCCATTTAAGCCATTCAGGGGCAGCTAGGTATCCCAGTGGATAGAGCACTGTTCCTGGAGTCAGGAGGACCTGAGTTCAAATATGACCTCAGACACTTACTAGCTGTGTGACCCTGGGCAAGTCACAACCCCAATTGCCTCAAATGCAAACATCTGGCGCCATCTCCAGTCATCCTGATGTATATCTTGCTACTGGATCTAGATGGCTCAGGAGGAGAGAGTGAGGTGGGTGATTTTACACAGCCCTCCCTTACTTAAATCCAATTCATTTCAAGTCATGACATCACCTCCTAATGTCATGGTCCTCTTGAAGAATGAAGAATAAATGGCAATTTAATCCATTCAGCTTAATAAAAGCTTAATTGTCCTTCCTAAAACTCAGTTCTGAACATCTCATCTCCTTATTCAATAAATTCCAATGACTTCTTTTTACCTCAAGGATCAATATAAAATTCTGCGTTTGGTTTATAACATTCTTCATAACCTGACCCCTTCCTAGCTTTCCAGGCTTTTTATACCTTAGGGCTTTTTCGTGTTCTCTGATATCCAATCACAGTGGTTTCCTTGCTGTTCCTCACTCAAGACCCTCTATCTCCAGACTGCATTTCCATTGCCTGTTCCCCATGTCTGCACTTTTTTCCTGCCTCATTTCTACCTCCTAGCTTCCATGATCTCTTTCAAGTCTCAGTTCACGTCTCACCTTATGAAAGAAGCCTTTTTCAGTAAATTTATTTTTTTTTGGTGGGGCAATGAGGGTTAAGTGACTTGCCCAGGGTCACACAGCTAGTGAGTGTCAAGTGTCTGAGGCCAGCTTTGAATTCAGGTCCTCCTGAATTCAGGGCCAGTGCTTCAACCACTGTGCCACCTAGCTGCCTCCAGTATTTCTTAATTTCAATCCCTTCCCTCTGAGACTACTTCCAATTTATCCTCTTTATATCTTGTTTGTAGATAGTTGTCTGAATCTTGTTTCTTCCATTAGACTGTTAACTCCTGGAGAAGAGGGGGTATCTTTTGCCTTTTTTTTTGGTTATCTCCTGTAGGTGGGGCCTGGAACATAGTAGGTTCTTAATAAATGCTATTGGACTGACTTTTTTCTGAAGAGAATGCTTTCTCATACCATTTATATTCCTAAGGCTTTTCTTCATATGAGTGCACTGATACTTAGAAAAATATTTTTGGTATTTCATTTCTCTTCTATGTTTATCACTTTTATCCTGTGATAACTAGTGAGATGAGCTTTCTGATTGAAATATGACCACATTTATAAGGTTTCCTCCCTCAGTGGATTCTGTGATGACTATAAAATAAACTTGGTTGTTATTTGAATTCTCTTCTATCTTATAGATCTCATATAGGAAGCTCTTCAGGGTGCTGGAGCTTGACATAATTAGCACAATGTTATCAATAAGCAGGAGTATCTGAAGGACCTCTACTCAAAGAGGATCCATAATCTTTTTGGACTTGATTTGGTATAATCTTGCATATTCAATTGATATGTGTATGTGTTATCTACTACTATCAAATATAAGTTCCTTGAGGGCAGAGGCTATCATATGTTTTGTTTTTATACATCCAGTTCAGTATCTCATTCATAGCTAATGAATGATTATTGATTAGGTGATGGATGCTATGTTGGACATCCTCACATGATGCTAGCAAAGATCTTTGGCAAACATATAGCTCCCTGCCTTATGCCCTGCTTGATATTGTTAATCAGGGGATCATTGAGGAAAAGTATCTCTGTTGTTGTTGCATCTTTTCAGGAATAGTGGCTTCCTATTAGAAGGCCTTTAAGGTAACACTTTGTTCTACTAATTCAGATGTTTCTTGTGGTAAAAAATGTTGGGGTTTAGCAAGGCTTGATCAGTGATAGGAAAATGGGGCAAGGGATTTGTGTGTAAAGAATAGCAGAGAGAGGAACTTATTGACCAAAGGATTGAGAAAGTAAAGGAAGAAGAATGTGACTAGTATAGGGGCAGTGGCATTTCACATTCTTTACAGTTTTCAGTGAATTGTGTAAAGAACTGATCTGCATGAAGTATTTTCAAAAGCCTACTTGTTCCCATCTCATATTTCATCATGGATGGCCTTAATATGTTAGAGATATTATTAATAATAGAATCATTATTAACATATAATATTATGTATTATAAGATGTCATATATGATATATAATATTCATACAGATGATATTTTAAGGGGGAAAAGCACCAATTAAGTGGAAACTCAGACTTCTAAGATGAATTTTTACTTCTAGCTAATTTATATTGAAACCTTTGTGGCAATTTAGGGTGTTTTGGTTTTTGAGACTCCTTCTCTCTCTCTCTCTCCCCCTCTCTCGTTAGAGCTGGAAGTGACTACTCATTGTCCCAATATTAATATTGACATGAAGTGGATCAATTTGCCACTTCTCAGGCAGCCTGGTGGCTGTCTGCTCCAAGGGATCACTGTGTTGGTACTGGAATTAGTTTAGATACCTGATCAGCTTTAGCCCTATTGAATTTCAGAACTCCAAAATTCAAATGATGTACTATCCTTAGCCTCCTCTGGTAGCAGTGATTAAAGGCATAAACCATCATACACAGATATAATTTGGGTTCATGACCACAAATTTGTTAAATACAAAAAGGAATTATTTCCTAAAGAAGCTATCTTAAACTACAGTATTGGGTTGATATCAGGTCAAATATAAAATAGGGTAGCAGATGGTAATGATAATTGTCACAGCTACTGCCCTTTCAATGGCATCCACACAATGAATGTCATTCTTATTCCCAACTCATACAAGGAAACATCTGTTCTAATAAAAGATGTTGTTGTTGTTTTTAATATTGTAGACTGTTTTCTGTTAGTTAAATGTTATTATGACACTAAAGTCAAAGTATTGCCAAGGATTAAAATGCACCCCATCATTGTGACTATTCTCATCTTAGATGAAATTAAGCTGATTACTTTTTTCTTTCTTTAGTTTATGTTAGGCTTTATCTTGCAAGCCTAGTGTAAGATCTTCTCTTGATGCTTTTACTTCAATAGTAATAGCTTTTGGGGCAGCTAGGTGGCACAGTGGATAGAGCACTGGCCCTGGATTCAGGAGTACCTGAGTTCAAATCCGGCCTCAGACACTTGACACTTACTAGCTGTGTGACCCTGGGCAAGTCACTTAACCCTCGTTGCCCAGCAAAAAAAAAAAAAAAAAAAAAATTGTAATAGCTTTTGAGAGTGGTTCAGATCCTCAAACAGCCCCCAGAAATGATATTTACATCATGGCAAATCTCAAGCTATTTAGCATAAATAGCATAAATACAAACATTGCACCAAAGATAAAGTATTTCTCTTTTGAAAATAAGGGAAATGGAAGGAAGGAATGAAGGAAGGAAGGGAAGAAGAAAAGAAGGAAGAAAGGGAGGTAGAAAAATAGAAAAGGAAAGGAAAAGAGGAAAAGAAAAAAGTAAGGGATGGAAGGAAAGCAAGGAAAAAAGAAAAAGAAGGGAAAGAAACAAGGAAGAAAGGAAAAAAAGAGAGGGAGAGAAAAAAGTGAAAGAACAAAGATATAAAATTTGCACATTCCTTTCCTGACCTTTCAAGGCCCTCTATAATTATACTTCTATACTCCCCTTTCAAGTCTTATTCCTCTTTAAGTAGTCCATATTCCAGCCAAACTAGACACTTCTTTTTTCATCTTCACCTGTCTCTGCACCTTTGTTAATGCCATCCCTATGACTCAGTATGACTGAGTTAGTTACCCTTTTCACCCCTCACTACATTTCACACACACACACACACACACACACACACACACACACACACACACACACACACACACACACACACACACCCCTTCCTTTTGAAATCCTTATAGATCAAGTTCAGGTGCTATCTCCTCATAAAGTCACTCATCAACCTGGATTAAAAATGATCATTCTCTCCTCCACCTCCCACCTTCAGTCATTCTTGCTACCTTCTTCTTGGACTTCTTTGTGGATATGCCAGATGCCATTTTAAAAAAAGAGGCTGTAGTTACAAATTACAAGAAGTAGTTTTGTCAGGCAGTCAGTCTAATTAGTATAGTGGTTGCAGTATCTTGTTTAAACACTAGAGATAGCTAATGAGCTGATTCCTTGAATTGAGCGGGACATTAGGGTGGTTCATCATTCACATAATGATGCTGAACTGCCTACTCCTGTAGTCTCTTGGTGATGCTATATGATTCTGATTCATGGAATACCACAGAACTTTAAATTTAATTTTAAATTACAAATATTCCAAAGGACATTGGAAAGGCATATGTTGGGCACAAGCAAGACCGAACATATTACTAAGTTCAACTTGGAACTTGGAAACTGTGTAAAATACCTTAATGAACTTTGCATGATATGGAAAGTAGTTGAATAGAAATTTGGATAAAAGAAATAGACAGTTTGAGTTATATTATGGTACTTCCCCTCTTCAATATTAGAAGAATTGTATTTTAAAGGTGCTAGTACCTTGCATGGATCCCTAATAGCTGATTTGTGGGGAAATGTAGGGAAAAAATCAGGCAAGATTAATAAAGGGAAGGCAGCTAGATGGCACTGTGGATAAAGCACTGGCTCTGGATTCAGGAGGACCTGAGACACTTGACACTTGACACTTACTAGCTGTGTGACCCTGGGTAAGTCACTTAACAAACATTGTTTAATAAAGGGGTCACACTGTTTTTGAAAGAATACACATAGAAAAAAACCCCAAGAATTAATATATAAATATATGAATATGCATTACTACTACTATATTATTAATTTTGCTGGACTTAATTAAGACCTGAGTTAAAATTCTTCCTCAGAGACTTAATAGCTGTGTGACCGTGATAGTTTCCTTATCTGTAAAATGGGGATAATAATTACACCTTCCTCACAAGGTTGTTTTGCAGCTCAATTGATAGAATGAATTTAAAGCACTTTTGTAAGACTTAAAATACTATATAAATGCTGGCTATCATTATTATTATCAACTTCATAGGCGTAGTGAATTTATGATTGAGTGTTAACTGTCTTACACTGTATGCATCTTGAGAAGAGGAGCTATATGACATTTCCTCTTCACATCACTAGTACCCAGTGCCTAGTAGATGCTTAAAAACATGATTAAATGAATTAAGTAGTCAGAGTAAGAAACTGAAATGACTTCAGCTTTAACTAGTGTAAAGTGTTTTCAAATTATCAGAATTTCTTCTAGTTTCAAATTGGGCTAATTTACCAATTACAACTAGCAACATATACTAACATGGATAAGACCTTCCATAGTGATTTTAATTATTTGTTCATACAAATATCTCAAGTTTCTAGAGTTGTAAGGGATGTCAGAGACCATTTAATCTAATAAACATCCAAAAAAGGACCCAGCCTCTCCAAGAAGATCCCAGTGAGAGTAAGGAAACAAGCATTTATTCACCCTGAGCATTAAATGCTATTATTATCCCCAACGTACAAACAAGGAGAGTGAGGCAGACGACAGAAGATAACAGATTTGCTCGGAGTAACACTAATAGATAGTAAGTGCCTGAGCTAATATTTGAACTTGTGTTTTACTAACTACAGGCCCCATATCTTATGCTTCTAGCTGCCTCTTTTCAGGGCTAGGGGCCTCACTACCTCCTCAGGCATCCCTTTCGATTTGGGGACAGCTCTGATAGTTAAGTCTTTCATGACCCAAAGTCTAACTTTTCCTCTTTGCAACTTCTATCCACTGCTCCAATTCTGCCTTCTATAGCCAGAAAGAACAAAAATAATTATTTTTTCACATGATAGTACCTCAAATACTTGGAAATAATTCTTGGGTCCCCTGATTCTTCTCCAATTTAAAAGTCCCCAATTCATTCAAGTGATGCTCATATGATATTGTAACGGCTAACCCTATGTTTCCTTTACAAACCCAGTTGTTACTGTTATTTTGACATAGGTTAATTGAAACTGCCAAATCAATTTGTATAAATTTACTTTGATCTTCTAAATAATCTGACAGGATTAGTTACTTAAATTCACCCTAAGTAGTTTCAGATAAATGGAATAAATGTCGTTAAACTTCACAATATACTTGTAGGAAAAGATGAAGGACTGAAGACTGGATTATAGTTCAATTGGGAGATTTAGAAAAATAATTGACTAGCCATTAAGAATATGGATTCTAGAACTGATGTAAATTTTTGAGGGGTCTCTAGTGGGGTGCCCTTGATATCTATCCTTTTACATTTTTACTATTCCATTTATATTTTTTCAATGATTATTATGAAGGCACAAGTACACCATGCTCCTCCTCCTGATTGGATTCAGTGCATCTTCTTTGTTTATCAGAATCTTATTTATTTCACAAAATCTATCTTAGACCCTGTATCCCCATTAACATTTTCTGAGCATCCTGGGAAATGTGTTTTCACCTTTTTCTACCTTAAGTTTTTAGTTATCATTCCACCACTTAGTGGATCATAAGCTACTGAAAGGCTAGGATGATCTTTGAGTAGTTAATAATCTCTTTAAGAAAGTAAAAAATTACAAAGATAACTTTGTAGTTTTTTTGATTAGTGAATAGAACACTGGATCTGTCCTCAAATACTTAAGTGACTCTAGGCAAATCACATAATCTCTTCCTCAGTTTCCTAAAACAAAAAATGGGGATCATAATAGGACCTACTTCCTAGAATTGTGGGCAACTAGATGGGTTAGTGGATAGAGCCTGGAATCAGGAAGACCTGAGTGCAGATCCAGCCTTAGACACTTACTAGATGTGTGACCCTGGGCAAGTCACTTAACCTCCATTTGCCTTACTCCACTGGAGAAGGAAATAGATAACCACCCCAGTATCATTGCCAAGAAAACTGCAGGGGCACTTTGGTCCACCTGGGCATGAAGAGTCAGACATGAATGAATAATAACAACAACCCATGGTTGTTGTGAAGATCAAATGAGATGTTATTTGTAATACAATTAGCACAGTGTGTGATGTATTGAAATAATTTAATAAATGATTACTCCTTTCTCTAAAATTCATGAACTGCTGAAGTCAAATATACTTCCTTACCTTCTTTATTCAAGTGCTAAATAATATATAGGACTAATCATTTAACCTGAAGCTAAATCTTTATATCATAGGTTGCATTATATCAGGATAAGGGAGAAACACCAGTTTTCTTTTGGCAGAGCAGCTTGGTGTATTTGTGATTTGACCTGCCTGTGCACAGTGCTTTTGGGGGCACTGCCTAAAACAAAGGGATGGAGCTTAGGGATGCATTGTACAGTAATTCTCTACTGGCACTCCTCCTCTCTCCTTCTCAGCATTATTATTTTTTTTATACAACTCAACTGCATATGGGTTTGGACAAAGGTTGAGAAAGTAGGAGGAGACAGTGCTTAACTACTTGGTCTTGGACACTTTAGGGAGGAGATGATGGGTGGTAAAAGCTCAGCTTCCTCCCCTGCTCCTAATAAGCATGTTGCTAAAATCCTCTAAGATGTAAAGAAAATAATCTACTAACTATTATTTTGGAGTCAGATCAATTTTGGTCAGCATTTTGCATCTAGTTATTTTGAGTTTCATATTATTCCTGATTTTATAACAGGGGTGCCAATTGGACTGAAAACAAGGGATAGTTGGTAAAGCATGTAATTAAGATAGTACATTAAAGAAACTTATCAAGACTGACTTAAGCAGTGGGAAATTGTTAAAAAGTATAATTTAAAAGCATTAATCAGAAACAGACTGGGGAAGCACCTGGAAAGGAACTGTCTGATTTAATTGGGAGCAGTCAGCATGAATTCATGAAAACAGAGATTATATATCTTAAAGCTTTGATCAGAATGTTTTGAAAAGTGTTTACAATATATAAAAAGTGAATAAGGTTTCTAAAAGTAATAGTCTATGTTAAAAATGCAATGATAATGCATAGATTTGATTCTTTAACTTCAAGGTCTATCCCACTTGTATGATTAGAACATATATCAAGTTTTAATTTTTTTTTCACTCAAACTTGTGAACCCTTGTCCCAAGCCTCAACACCACCACCCCACCAAATTGGAATATTGCCCTATACAAAGTACAGAACCTTTTGGACACAATTTCCTTGGACATTGCAGAAAGATTAAATAACAAAGAATATTTCTTTTCTAGACTACATTGCTAACTCATCTCAGCTGGACTTTCTCTACCATACCATATAAACTTCTTTCCTTTGGAAGCTTACCCAACCCCTAGAATGCTGCTCATGTTCAAAATAGCTTCTGCTTTTGCAGTCTCCCCTTGAGAGTGCTTGGTCCATGGCTTCATTCCTCTTCAGACTCATTTGCATAGGATTTTTTCTCCCAAGCCCTTCTGCAGTCTATCTTCAACACCTCTCCTCCCATTCACAATTCTCTTTTAAGTATTGTCTTCCCCCATTAAAAAGTAAGATCCTCAAGGTCAGGAGATGTATTTCTGCTTGTGTTTGTATTTCCAATGCTTACCACATTGCCTGGCATATAATAAGCACTTTATCAATTCTTGTAGACTGACTGACTGAATGTTGGAGCTAGGATAAAGCTCATACCTGAGTAGTTCTCAAAGTGTGGTCTAGGATCCATGGTGTCCCCTAGTCACTTTCAGTGGATCCACTATGCCAAAACAATTTTTTTTTATAAATACTAAGACATCTGAATTTCTAATATGATAAATATTGATAGATATAACCCATTTAAACAAAAAAAACCTTTGGAGTCCTTAATAATTTTTAAGAATGTAAATAGTTTGAGACAAAAAGTTTGAGAACCACTATTTTTTTTGAGTGGATAAATGAGGGTTAAATGACTTTCCCAGGGTCACACAGCTAGTAAGTGTTAAGTGTCTGAGGCCGGATATGAACTCAGGATCTCCTGAATCCAGGGCCAGTGCTTTATCCACTCACTGTGCCATCTAGATGTCCCAAAGAACCACTATTAAAACTCATCAAGTCCTGGAGTTTTAACCTGGGGTCTGTGATGCCAACCCTTTTAATTCTACAGATGAGGAACAGACTACAGCACAAGACAAAAGCAATAAACCAACACCACATGACAGACAAGATAGTGAAAGATCCAGGAATGGAACCCAGCTCTTTAAGCTCTAGTTTAGTACTTTTTCCTATACCATATCTTTCCTATACTGCATCTTCCCACCTCTCAGTTCTCAAAGGCACTATACTACTAGTCCAGGCCCTCATTAAGACATACCTAATCTACTATGATGACCCTCTAACAAGTCTTCTTGACTCTACTCCTTTTACCTTCCAAACTTTCCTTCACCACTGCATCATACTTAGCTTCCTTATGCAGAGATCTAGTCATGTCACTGTTAAAAATGTTTCAGTGGGCAGCTAGGTGGCACAATGGATAAGGCACTAGCCTTGGATTCAGGAGGACCTTAGTTCAAACCCAGCCTCAGACACTTACTAGCTGTGTGAGCCTGGGCAAGTCACTTAACCCCCATTGCCCTGAAAAAAAAAGGAAAAAAATGTTTCAGTGACTCCCTATTCACATAAAGACCAAATAAAGTTCTCCCATGCCTAGTATTCATCCATAGTATGGAACCACCCTATCATTTGTCTCCTTTCATACTGTTACCTTCTGTAATAAGTGCTATGAAGATGAATATTTAGTAGTATCACCAAATGTTTTACATTTTGGTAATTTTAAGTTTCAATTTCCCAGGAGAGTATGATAATAGTCATTACTACCAATTGTTCTAAGTTGTTGTTAATACAAGTTTATGAAAGCCTTTCATGTCAAGCATTTCTTTTCTACATAGGAAGTTGTCCCAGTAGATTCATGTAGTACATTCAATATCTTTTTACTCCCTTCTTTGGGGAGATGTCATACATGAGCCAAACAGAAGCTATAAATAGGTTCTTCACCAGAGCTTTGTGCTAGGGTAATAACACACTAAAGAGTTCAAGAAAAGGAACCTGGCCCTTCTTTTAGGTAATCAGACTTCCCCTGGCCTTATATGGTTTGATCTGAGGCACTATTACAGAGCTGATAGAGTGCAGTTTCCTGGACTTTAAGGTTCAGCTACAATTATAAATGACATAGGTCAATATCTTCTTAAAAACTAAGCCAAAGATTGAGCTTATTCTTTTGTCAGTGATTTTCTTATCTAATGTAGAAACTCCTCTTGCTTCCAGACTGCTCCAACTGAGGGATGTCTTAAATTCACAATGTTTCCTCCAAGACTGAACAGAGTCTGTCTCTGGATTGCTGTTCAGTCACTTATGATTGGGCAAAGAAAAACAAAGCAGAAGAGGCAGCCTAGATTGCCTAAAACCCCATTGATCTTGCTGCTACTTGGAAACACCATTCAGCCCTCTTATTCTCTCTCATGGGACAGATTGTAATAGTTATGACACAATTTATCCTGGAAGAGAAGAGAGACCGATGTAGTTGCTACTTTTAAAAGATCCAGTAAGTCAGTGGCTCTACCACAGTTAAGTATTGTCTAGAAATAAGCAGATAAACTTTTTGAATATTCAATGAGCTCCTGCCAAATTGTATTGTACTCTGGGGAAGCTAGGTGGTGCAGTGGATAAAGGACTGGCTCTGGATTCAGGAGGACTTGAGTTCAAATCAGTCCTCAGACACTTGACACTTACTAGCTATGTGACCCTGGGCAAGTCACTTAACCTTCATTGCCCTGCAAAGACAAACAAAACAAAACAAAATAAAATAAAAAAGACAAATTCTATTGTACCCTATAGATGTTCATGTTCTTACCCCCTTGCCTTTTTTCCATATTGTCCCTTTTGTCTGGAGTCAGATAATCAACCAAAGCTCCTACTATGTGCCAAACATTGTGCTAGGTGCTGGGAATACAAAGAGAAAACTGGGAAGAAAAAAGAAACCTTTTCCTTCAAGGAATTTACATTCTATAGAGACAGACCACACACACACACACACACACACACACACACACACACAGAGCAAGGTTTTAGGGTTAACTTCCCCACATGTAACCTAGGGGGGATGATTACCCCTCTTTCTTCCTCCTTCATTCTTGTGCTGGGATCTAAAATAATCAAGGATATATTTTTATATTTTCACCCTGATTACTAAAATTGCAACATTTGTCTCATGAATTAAACAATTATCTCTGAGCTCTCATCCTAGGTAGCTCATCTTTCTTTATGTATCAAGCCCCCTAATAATAAACATAAAGATTTCATACAGACTACACTATCAATAGTGTAATGAACAATAAAAGAACTAATAATTATAATATATCAGCTGAAAGAACACTCAAAGCCAAAGTAACCTTTAACCATCATTACAACTGCTAACTTGTCCTAAATTCTGGCAATACAGTCCCACCATTCAGTTCTCTCAGAATACCCATTATATTGGTTTCTTAAGAATTTTCTTCATGTTTCTTTATAAGACAAGGGTTAAACCCAGTTCTCTCAGAAAATAAATTCTCTTCATTCTTTTTTCCTACACTCTTTTTAGACATCAAATTTAATAATGCCTCCAAATGACAGTTAAACTCTCAGTCTCCCCATAGTTCCTCATAGAATGGTAATTAAACTGTCACTCCAAGATTCCATTGCCTTTTAAAGATACAGTAAGAGTAGCTACAGTCTCTCCATGAGAGACAGTTGAAGTTGGTGCTATATGCACAAAATAAAAACAATTTAATTGTGGAGGGGGGAGAGACACCAATGTCTAATGGATCAGGGAAGGCTTCATCTAGGAGGTGGTATTTGAACCTCGCTTTGAAGGAAATTATGGATCTAAGAGGCAGAGTAAGAAATGAGCTCACTCCAGGCATATAGCACAACCTCTGGAAAAGCACAAAGTTGAGGACTGAATGTCATGTATGAGGAATTGAAAAAAAATGCCAGTTTGGCTGAAATGAAGAATGAATGAATTAATGAATTAATTAATGAATTAATTAATATAAGGCTGAAAAGGTGAGTTGGATCCAGGATGAGAAGGGCTTTAAATTATAAACAGAGGAGTGTATATTTGATCCTAAAGGTAATAGGGAATCACTGGGCTTTATTAAGTAAGGAAGTGACATGATTAGATCTATCCTTCAGGAATATCATTTTGGCAGTTATGTGGAGAATGAGTCAGAAAAAGGAGATACTTGAGGAAGGGACTAATAAAGAAGCAATATCACTCTCCACATTTTCTGCCTGTTGAATTTCTATTAACCTTTTAAAGCCCAATTCAAGCACTCCAGGAAGATTTTTTGGTTGTCATCTTACCCAGGCTGAAGTGCAAAGTTGCTTACGGGCCCATCCTAATACTGTTTGGCATAGGAGCTTTGACATGTTCCATTTTTGACCTGGGCCTGTTTGTCCCTCCTTATGCAACCTAATGGCCTCTCCCACAAGCACCCCACCCCATCCTATCCCATTCCACCCTGAAATCTCCCTGCTCCAAGGACTCATCATATTGGTCCTAACCTAAATTGAGATACTTAATTAATATAGTTCACTGAAGTTCAGCACTCAAGAAATCTGCTAGTCTCAGACTTCTGTTAATCAAGATTATAGGTTTGCACTACCACATGTATACTGTACCTAGCATTTTGTCGGAATCTGTCTTATGCACTTAACAATGATCATGTATTATAATTATTTGGAAATAGGTAATATCATCTATATTATACTATAACCTTTCAGAATTTGAGAAAAGGAAGGAACCTCACTGGCCATCTTGTCTACCCTATACATTAAAGGAATCCTCATTATAACATACATAAGTATTCACCCAGCTACTAGATGAAAACCTCTAAGGAAGAGGATACCAACACTTTGTAAGGCAATCAATTCCATTTGGGGATAGATATCTGTTCCCAATTGCTAGGAAATTTTTATTGACATCAAGCCCCAATTTACCCCTTTTTAACTTTCACCCACTGCCCCTTGTGCCCTCTGGGACAAGAAAGAATAAATACAATCCATCTTCCACATGTCACTCTTTTAATTACTTAAAAATGGCTATCATCCCTGCCCCAGTCTTTTCTGCTGGCTAAGCATGACTAGTCCTTCCAATTTATCCTGATTTGACATGGGCTCAAATTATTCCACTCTCCTAGTTGTTCATCTCTGGACAATCTCCCATTTATTATTATCCTTATTTTTTTTTAACATA
The DNA here is from genome assembly GCF_019393635.1 of Dromiciops gliroides. Classification (NCBI taxonomy): domain Eukaryota; kingdom Metazoa; phylum Chordata; class Mammalia; order Microbiotheria; family Microbiotheriidae; genus Dromiciops; species Dromiciops gliroides. Next base: position 555,314,526 of record NC_057861.1, read on the forward strand.
TAAGGTATTTTATTTTTTCCGTTACATGTAAAGATAGTTCTCAACTTTTGTTTATATAAGCTTTACAATTTCAGATTTTTCTCCCTCCCTCCCCTCCCTCCCCCCTCCCCTAGACAGCAGATAATCTGATATAGGTTATATCTATATATCTATATACATATACATATACATATACATATACATATACATATACATATACATATACATATACATATACATATTATTATCCTTCTTAAAGAGTAACACCCAGGACTGAATGTAATACAATAGAAAATGTCTGACATATTTCATGAGGACCTGTGAAGGAACAAATAAACAAAAGCATTAAGTACTGTGCCAAGCACTGTGCTAAGTCTTGGAGATATAAATAGAAATGTGAACCTGTACCTACCCTCAAAGAGCTTACATTATAATATAAGACAGTAAATCTAGAAAAGCAATGATAAGAGAAAAGTATATTCCTTTGGAAAGTCATGGTAATGGTGAGTGCAAGCCATGAGGAAGCCAACTGACTCACTTTTTTAATAAGTAATGGTAGTATTAATTTGATTACTGTCCCTAGAACAAGAAATAGAAAAGCCCAGGTAAACGGCTAGATGGAATATGAAGCATGGTCTGGTCAGGTCTATGACCAGTTAGGCATAGTGGGCTAAGTGAGTTTATCCTCACTCATTCAACAACTGCAAAAGCCCAACCTCAGGGGGACAGTGCCAGAGTAGTTAAATCCTCTAATGAATGGTCTTTGGAGATGTAAAATGGTCTGAAAGTTTCAAAAACATGGTAGATAACAAGAAAATGACTGGTATGATCACCACTATGAGATGTTGAGCACAAGATGTGACCAAGATGGTGTTACCTAACCTAAACATATAATAATGCAATGCCCTGGACATTAAGTAGACACTTAGAAAGATTTGTTAGATTGAATGATTCATTCTTATTGGGTTTGAAAAAAATTCTTTACAAAAATGAAGTCTAGCTGAATCAAGTAAATGTATATTTTCATCTACTACCAGTCCTAGATAGGATCCAAGAGGGAGAAAGAAGCCACTAATGTCTACGGACTTCAAATGCCTCTGAATTTGAAGCCAGTATCTACACTTATTTTTTGGATACCTCATTGTTTTATATCCTATTTTTTTCCTATTTTTAAGAGAGCACCTACTGATGCTATGATTTGCAAAAAATAGCAATTATAAGAATGTAATATTAAAGAAGTGCTTTGAGCTTTTTAGGAGAAATTCACTTTGCAAATTCTATGCAATGGCTCAAATAAAATGGCCTTTGGTTAAGATAATCTGATGGAGTTAATACTTCTTCAGTCTGTAACTTTTCTCCTATCCTATAGCCCATACTGATTTCATGTAGAACATTGCTATTGTAATTCATAATGATGAAGAATCCACTTATCCCTTGACAAGTAACAGGGGATTCCTTGGTGTGAAATTGGGATAGAGAAGGTTGGTCATAGAAAATACAAAACAAGGAAACATGAAAATTTTCTTTTTAGGACAATAAAATGATTTATTTTATATTACTGTGATGGGTGAAATCTAAAATAACTGAGAAAACAAAAGTTCCAGAGTCTGAACCTATCAATATAAGCATATTGTCCATACTTAGGGTCCTTCACTTTCTACCTCTACCCACACTTCCTTTTTCATATTGTTACAGATTTATAGAATTATAGAGTCCCATAATGGTAAAGACGTTGAAGGTCATTGAATCTAACTACTTAATGCATGGCAAGTGGTCATGAAACTTGTTAAACATATGAATGTAACAGTTTGCACCCCCCCACCCCGCAAAAAAAAATTGAAAGAACCCTGGTGTAACTTTTTCAAAGTTGAGAGTCTTGGGAAACTAATGGCTAGATGATTGATTAGACCACTTTCAGCTCAATATCTTATGATCATGTGAGCCAAGTTCTGTTTGAACATATACAGTGAGAAGGAAATTCAATTGGAAAACACTTTATTCCCTTGACAGATATAAGTCAAAGGAGGGAAACTAGAGATCATAGGCCCATAGGATTATACATCTAGAGCTAGAGTAGACCTCAAAGTCCATCTAGTCCAAGCCCCTCATTTTACAGGTAAGAAAACTGCAGTCCAGAGAAATAATTAGGAAGTTCCTTGAACTCATATCTGCCACCAATCAACTTCCACCCATCATTCCTGGGTAGCCATAGTTAGCAAAACACTCGACATAGATACTATTTATTTTCTATTTTCCTAGCATAAAATCTCCCTTACTAACTATAATAATAGTTAACATTTATTTGGCATCTAGTATGTGCCAAGCACTGTGATAAATGTTTTACAAACATTATTTCATCCAATCCTTACAACTACCCTGGGAAGTTGATTTTTTATTTTCCCCATTTTACAGATGGAGAGACTGAGGCAGAGGTTGTGACTTGCCCAGGGTCACAGAGTTAGTGAGCATATAAGGCCAGTGTGAAACTGAGGTTTTCCCAACTCCAGACCTAGCACTCTATTCACTTGTTAACCTGCTATCCAAAGAGCATGACTTTAGTAAAAATAATAGGCCTCATGATGTCAAGCATCATAGATTTAGAACTGGAATGTATTACAGAAGTTATCTACTCCAAACCTTTAATTTTTCAGATGAAGAAACTGAGGCCAAGAGAATTTAAGTGATTTTACCAATGTCATACATGCCATAAGTGGCAGAGCAAGGATTCAAATTAGCTCTTGTTTCAAAATCTAAAACATTTTCCATTTCATCACTTTATATCTAGAGCTGGGGTTCTTAACCTTTATTGTGTCATGGACCCATTGGGCAGTCTGATGAAGCCTAAAACTACTATGGTTTTCCTTTATTACCTATATAATTCAATGAATAAAATGCTAAATTTCAGTAACAAATTAATAAAAAATGACATTTACTTTTTTCCATCAGATTTCATGGACTTTTCCCCCACTTCCCCAATTCATGGGAAGAACAGAGCAACAGCATATATAAGAAGCTTTTGTTTTGTTTTGTTTCTGAATTACCAATTTCTTCACTAGTTGCCCTTAGCTTTCAGAAAATACAAACTAATACCAGAAATTTGGTAATATTCATAATGAAACGTTTTCTTGCTTCATTCCATTCAATCAACATATGATGAAAGAGCAGCTCTCTCTGAATACCAAGAATAATGAACTTAAACTCAAATAGGTCATTATTTCTTCTATTTGTTTCCTTAGAGATTAAGTGGTGGCAGCAGTGATCCTTGCCTTCAGTCACCTTTTTATGTTGCTGAAGATCAATCCTTTCAAATTTCCTCTTTCTGATTTTTATATTGTTACACTATATTCATAATCCAGTGGGGTTTTATTCTATATAAAATTTGACTTTAAATATTTATTTTATTTATGAAATAAAAATACACTTATGAATTTTGTAAATTAAATACAAATAAGAAAATTAAAGATCTCCACCATCAACTAAGAATTAGAAGAATACTTCTGACTGAAGAAATTTTACATAGATCTAAATCTTAGCCTGTAATCATTTCTGACATTTTACTACTGCATGGTTCATTATGCCTAGACCTTTTTTATTCAAATAATCAAACTCCCAATCCTGATTTATAATGTACATGGGTGGTTAATCTTCAGATTCTAATTGCAACTTGACCATATATTTTAAACTAAATGTATTCATTACAGATTCAAAGACATTTCAGATATTTCTATTTAAAGGCACCAATGGCAGAAACTGCAATTTCTATTATAAATCTTCAGTTTGCATATCCTTTAACAGCCTTAAAGATGAATTATGGTATTCCATCAACCTCAAATGTAATGAACCTTAAGAAAGTCCTTCTACTAACCCAAAGGGTGGTAATCAAGTGTCTGTGGAATGGTTTGAAATTTACAAAAAGGACATTAAACTTTGGCTCTATATTTCTAAATTTAAGGTCTATGTCGTGCTATACCTATTTACACAATTCATCTTAGCTCCTAAAATTCATGGAGGACCTTGCATTTAGACACTTAATGTTTTCAGGGTTTAATGAAATGAGTGTGCTTGAAGTATCCTTAGAAATTATCTCAACCAGCTCCTCATTCTACAGATGACGGAATTAAAGCCCAGGAGGGTTAAGTGATTTGCCCACAGTCACACACAGAACTAGTTGTTGGCAGCAACAAGGACTAGAACCTAGGTGCTCTGATTTTCACTTCTGCAGAATTATATTTGAAACATGTTTGTTTGGGTGTGTGTGGGAAGGAGGGAATGTTCTTCTATTCTTACAATCACATTTTAGAGAATTAAAATGAAACATTTAATATTGCGAGGTTATTCATTGACAGTTACCATTTATGATATTCTAGCTTGTTTTCAGTAAGATGTTAACAGCTGGGCAGCTAGGTGGCGCAGTGGATAGAGCACCGGCCCTGGATTCAGGAGGACCTGAGTTCAAATCCGGCCTCAGACACTTAACACTTACTATCTGTGTGACCCTGGGCAAGTCACTTAACCCCAATTGCCTCACACACACACAAAAAGATGTTAACAGCTAGCATACAAGCTAGGATTTGTGTAGTACTTTATGTTTGGAAAAGTGCTTTATATATTTTAACTCATCTAATCCTCACAACATATAAGGAAACTGAGGCTATTAGAGATTAAGTAACTTGCATAAAGATATTAAGTCAGGATTAGAACTTGGGTCTGGGGGCAGCTAGATGGCGCAGTGGTTAAAGCACCGGCCCTGGATTCAGGAGGACCTGAGTTCAAATCCGGCCTCAGACACTTAACACTTACTAGCTGTGTGACCCTGGGCAAGTCACTTAACCCCCATTGCCCCGCCAAAAAAAAAAAAAAAAAAAGAACTTGGGTCTGCTTGACTCCATTCTATTTTGCAGGTAGTTGACACTATATTCACTGTGCCTCCTAGCAATTCTTATCATTTAGACTTTTCTCAGTAATCCTAGGGAAGGTATAGCAGGCTTTAAAATTTTTCCAAGGTTCCAGGTGTCTTTGTTTGTTTGTCCCTAACTGGTTTCCATGTTTCAATTTTCTTCCCTCTTCAATCCATCCTTCAAGCAGATGCCAAAATAATCATCCTCAAACTTTAATATGACCATGGTATTTGCCTGCTCATATACTTATTATTCTTGTTCAGTAGTGTCCAACTCTTCATGACCCCATGGACCCTAGCATATCAGGCCCTTCTATCCTTCATTATGTTTAAAAGACTGTCCAAGTTCATGTTCATTGTTTCCATGATATCATCTATCCATCTCATCCTCTGCCATCTCCTTTTCCTTTTGCCTTCAATCTTTCCCAACATTAGGATCTTTCCCCAAAAGTCCCATTATGTGGCCAAAGTATTTAAGCCTCAGCTTCAGTAGTTTACCTTCAAGTGAATAGCTTGAATTAATTTCTTTAAGTTTGAGCTGATTTTATCTCCTTGCTTTTCAAGGGACTCTCAATTCAAAAGTGCCCCTTCTGCAGTTCTCAGTTTTCCTTATAGTACAGCTCTCACAAGCCATATATTGCTACTGGAAAAACCATAGCTTTGATTATCTGTCAGCAAGATTATAGCTTTGCTTTTTAGTATGTCATCCAGATTTCCCATAGCTTTCCTTCAAAGGAGAAAGTGTCTTTTAATTTCATGCAGTAATCATTTGCATTGATCTTTGAGACCAAGAATATAAAATCTGACACTGCTTCCATTTCTTTTACCTACATAGGCTAGGATGTGATGAAATTGGTTGCCATGATCTTAGGGTTTTTTATGTTAAGCTCCAAGCCATTTTTCTCACTCTCTTCTTCACCCTCAACAAGAGGCTGCTTAATTTCTCTTCATTTTCTGCCATAAAATTGGTATCACTTGTATATTTGAGATTGTTGATATTTCTCCTGGCAACATTAATTACAGCTTTTGATTCATGTAGCCTGGCATTTCACATGATATAATCTGCATATAAGTTAAATAAATAAGGTGACAATATAGTGCCTTGTTGTACTCCTTTTCAAATCTTAATCAATCAGTTGTTCCATGTTCGCTTCTAATTCTTGCTTCTTGGCCCACATACAGTTTCCTCAAGAGACAAGTAAGATGATATGCTACTCTCATCTCTGATTTTGTTGTGATCTACATAGTCAAAGGATTTAACGTAGTTAATGAAGCAGAAGGATATTTTTTTTCTGGAACTTCATTGCTTTCTCCATAATCCAAGGAATGTTGGCAATGTTCTACCTCCTCTGCCTCTTTGAAAACCAGCTTGCTCTTTTGATAATTCTTGGTTCACACATTGCTGAGCCCCACCTGATAGAATCTTAAGCATAACCTTAATGGTGTGTGTGTAACAAGTACAATTGTCCAGTACTTGGAATATTCCTTGGTATTGCCTTTCTTCAGTACTAGGATGTAAAATGATCTTTTCTAATCCAGTGGCCACTGCTTTTTTTTTCTCCAAATTTGCTGGTTTATCATCTTTTAGAGTTTTATATAGCTTAGCTGGAATTCTATCACCTTCACTAGCTATATTGCTAGCAATGCTTCTTATGGCCCACTTGACTTCATTCTCCAGGATGTCTGTTTCTACATCAGTAACCACACCATTGTGGTTATTGGTGATGTTAAGATCTTTCTTGTATAGTTCTTTTGTGTTTTCTTGCCACCTCTTCTTTATTTCTTCTATATCTGTTTAATCTCTACTATTTTTATCTTTTATTATGCCAATTTTAGCATGAAAATTTCCCTTGATATCTCTAATTTTCTTGAAGAGATCTCTTGTCTTTCCCATTCTATTGTTTTCTTCTATTTCTTTGCACTGCTCATTTAAGAAAACGATTTCTCCTTGCTATTCTCTTGAATTTTGCATTCAGATGGATATAGCTTTCCCTTTCTGCTTTCCCCTTTGATTTTCCTTCCTTCCTCAGCCAATTGTAAAGCATCCTTTGACAGCCATTTTGTTTTCTTGCTCTTCTTTTTCTTTGGAATGCTTTTTGTTGTTGCCTCCTGTACAATATTGTAAACTTCTGTCCATAGTTCTACGGGCAATCTATCTACCAGACTTAATCTTTTAAATCAATTCATTATTTCCATTCCTATCCATAAGGGATGTTATGTAGGTCATACCTAAATGGTCTGGTGATTTTCTCTACTTTCTTCCATTTAAATATGGATTTTAAATAAGAAGTTCATGATCTGAGACACCATCAGCTCTAGACTGTATAGAACTTCACTTCTGGGTGCAAAGTATATAATAATTCTGATTTCTATATTGACCATTTGGTGATGTCTATGTGTAGTGTCACCTTTTGGGTTGTTGAAAATGAGCGTTTGTTATGACCTCTGAGTTATTGTGACAAAAAACTATTAGTCTTTGCTCTGCTACAATTTATACTCCAAGTACAAACTTTTCTGTTATTCCAATTATATTTTGATTTAATAGTTTTGCATTCCCATCCCCTTTCATGAATGTGACATCTTTTTGCGGGGGGTGTTATTTTTAGAAGATGTTGTAGGGTTTGTAGAATTGGTAAACTTTGGCCTTTTTGTATCACTGGTTGGAGCACAAACTTGTATTACTGTGATGTTGAATGGTTTGCCTGGATGTTATTTAGTCATTTTTGAGATTATTTCCCAATGCTATTTTTCTTTTCTCTCTTTTATTGATTATGAGGCCTACTCCATTTTAGTAGTGTCCATATGTTTTTTTTGACAAAGATGTTGGGGTGATTTACTATTTTGTTCTCCAGTGAATCACTTTTTGTCAAAACTTTCCACTATGACCTGTTTTTGCATGGCACAAGGCAGTGATTGGGAGTGGGAGTACAGGGTGTGGGAGTAATGGGGAAGGGGGTGGTGGTTAAATGCCTGATGTGGTTACCTTTTGCTTCTAGGATGAAAAACACATTTCTAAGCCTGGCATTGAAAGTCCTTTATCAATCTGGCTCCCACACACCTCCTTAGTCTTATCTAATATTACTGGCCTTTATGTACTCTTATGTTCTAATCAAACAGACCTCTTGTTCTCAGAATTCAGTAGTATATCTTTCTCTTCTAAGCAATTCTATGCATAGGCTATCCCTCAAACCTGCAATGTACTCAGTCTTAAATGCCTTATATTCCTTCAAGGCTTAGATAAAAGTAGCCTTTGAAGATTTCCCTTATTCCTCTAATTAAAATTCTCTCCCTTCTCAAAATTGCCTTATATTTACCTTTCTAAAGTTACAATAAGATATAAGTTCCTTGAGGTCAGGGAAGTATTTAATTTTTATCTGTGCATCTCTAGAATATAGCACTCTGTTCACATAGAAGATGCTTAATGAATATTTACTGAATTCTATTTAATATCTATAAATGATTTTATGTTAAGAATAACTTTAATGAAAGAAATCACACACAGAGATCCAGACAACTTTCAAATTTTTCAGTCTTCTCCCCTCCTTGATATATAGTTCTATATCATACTCTGCCAAAACATCTCCATGTCAAAGATGTCTTGGATTCATTGCTTCTAAGACATATCCTGAACAGTTACAAAAATTAATGGAATGCTCTTCTCCCTCAGATTTCTAAATCACATTTTTTTCATCTTGCTGAAGAGCAGAAATGACCAGAACAGTAACTAGGACATGGCTATTAGGGCCTTGTTCTACTGCACCAAATTTTAGAGGTTTTTAATAGCACTTGGAATTCTTCAGCAGTAGAGAAACAATTGAGTTTTAGCACCTAGTTAGAAAAAAATGAAAATAGGAAACTCACAGATAGCAGCTTCTTTCCCAAAGACCCCAGATCATTTTGCTCTATACCATTCATAGTATCCAAATGCCCTTCTAGGGGAAAGATCCAAGGTCTCTCTATCTCTATGGAGCTTGGTATTGTAGGGTTTTCTACTACCTAATATTACCACCACCACTGTTACTACCAGAACCAGCAGCTTTCTGCTGAATTTGTCTTTATTTGATTTGAGTGCACATTTATAGTTTGCCCTTTGTATAAAATTGCTAGTTAGGCTTCTGAATATAACTAACATACAAGTAGTTCCAGCAATAGTTGAGTACCTACAAAAATAATTCATCATTCCTCCTGTTCCCATCCACCTCCCCTGCCATTCATGGAAATGACTAGAATGACAATCATTAAACTATTATGAAGCCTCTTTCTAAAAAAAAATTGAAGCAGATTCTAAATTCATATTCCTGATAAACAGATTCCTGAATCTTGCCTCTTAAGTTAATAATAACTCCCATAATTCTGTGATGTTCATTAATCTTCTAAGAGACAGAATAATGCAGGGTTGAGAAGAAGATGACCTTGTTTGGAGACTTGCCATACCACTTACCCATGTGATTTTATACAAAGTAGTTAACTTCTTAAAGCCTTTGTTTCTTTATCTATAAAATGAGGAGTTTGGATTGAATGCTTTCTAAGATTCCCTTCAAAGTCTTAGAATATAATCCTAATACACAGCAGTATAAGGAATTGTTGATTTCTAAAATGGACTGTTTGATTATTGGAAGGAACCAAAAAATGGAATTTGAGAAGTGGAAAACAAAGTTTGCCTAAAGAAAAAGAATTTAATCAGCCTCAGAATGATGTAAAATGCTATCCCTTTAATATGTGAATAGTTTAATTTGATTAAATAAGAACTGTTAATTTCATAAACTTAAACTTTTTGTGAATTATTAAGTATCAGGACCCTCTGATTTAATCTATTGAAAGTGTTGAGAAACCCATCAGGTGAGGAGTTAAGAAGGCAGACTGTGAAGATGGCAGCAATCACCTGACAGAAAGATTTCAACTAGTAAGATTATTGACTGCAGAAAGGCTGAAGCTCATTGGAATACATCTGAATTACCCTCTAATGTACACTGCAGATTGGGAGAGGAGAGCCCCTGAAGGAGGCCAGAGGGAAACCAGGAAACAGAGGTGAGGAGGGAGAACATTCCAAGAATGGAGGATAGCCAAAATGCACAGACCCTTTAGATAGAGTGCTATGTGTGAAGAACATCAAGGAGACAAATATCACTCAATCATAGAGTACAAGGTGGAGAAAGTGAGGCATAAAGAAAACTGAAAAGACTTTAAAAGTCAAATAAATTATTTCATGATTGACCTTGAAGGTAATAGGAAGCCACTGGAGTTTGTTGAATAGTGGAGAATTGACTTAGCGTAGGGACAGACGAGGCAAGTAGGACAACCATGATGCTCTTGCAATATTTCAGATATACTGGACCTTAAACTAGAGTGGTGGAAATGTCAAAGGACAGAAGAGAGAATTTATGAGAAATATTGCAGGGGCAGAATCAACAGAACATAACAACTTATTGGAGATGGGGCATGACAGAGAGTGAGGAGATGAGTTTGATACCTGGATTGTGGGCAAGGATGAATAGGAGGATAGTGGTGCCCTTTACAGTGATAAGGAAGTTGTGAAGAGGGCAATATTTTCTTTTGGGGGGGGGTTGGAATGAGTTACATTTTGGACATGTTTCGATGTTTACAGGATATTCAGTTCAAGGTATACACAGTCTGTTACAGATATGAGATTGGATTGGAGGTCAAGAGAGAGCTTGGGACTGAATAAGTAGATTTTGAGAGTTATCTACATAAAGATTATAATTGAAACCACTGGAGCTGAGGAGACCACCAAGTCAAATAGTATAGAGGGAGAAGAGGACACAGGATACAGCCATCAGGAAGACCCTGAGTTAGTGTGTATGACCTGAAAGATTAAGCAAAGGAGACACAGATTGCACATTCAGATATGTAGGAGGAGAATAGGACACTGCAGTGCAATGAAACTTAGAGGGAAGAGAATGGAAAAGAGAAAAGACATCAACAGTGTCAAAGGCTACAAAGAGGTCAAGAAGGATGCTTTTCTGAATTACCCATATGGCCAAATCTGATGAACTTTTCAGTACTCTGACTTAAAGTGACTTGATCATTATAATAGCACCATGCTACTTCAGAGTTACTTTAAGTGTCACTGATTTTTTAAATGTTTTCAATGCTTCACCAATTTAGAAAAAGCCTCAATATGTAGGGGAGGGAGTGGAGAGAGTAAGAGAATTTAGAACTGAAAATAAAAAATTTTAAAATAATAAAAGAAATACAATGAAAAAGAAAGCACATGTGGAAAAGGAGTAACACTGCTCTGAGTTGGATGGTCATTTTTTGCCCCTTCCTCAAGTCCTGATGAATTTTATCTTCTCTACTGGCCTCTTAAGTCAAACCTGAAGCTCCATTCAGAAGAGGTCACTCAAGTGGCCTTTTAGAGTGTGTCCAGCTGTCCCCTCTCAGATCCTGACTGTCTGGTCCAGTCCCTCCAATGACATGGGAAGAGAGGGAGTTTTACATTAAATTGTTCCTCTGTTCACCTCCTCCCCTCTCCTCCATTCTCCCCCTTCTTCCACATCTTTTCCACATTTCCAATCCCCTCCTTATTTTTTTCTTTCTTTTTGAATTCTTCATTGCTAAAGATGGCTCAATAGGTTGGAGAAGAAAAAGAAATATATTTGGAAATGAGGGTAATGTAAAAACAAAAGAAATCACAAAATTAACCAAAAAGGTAAATATTGGGAAAAAGGGGAAACAAATTTTGTTTTTAGAATACTTTTGTTTTAGAAGACTTTGTTTTTTTCTGGTGACCTAGATTACGAGGAAGAAATCTTCTGAAATGGCAGTCATCAATAGAATATAATACTTTTGCACTCACATATTATAACATTTATACTCAATGCTTGTTTTGCTATGTTGCCTGGATACATTCCTAAGACTTTGCTATAAAATATAGTTCATAACTCTTAAAAGATAATTGACTTCTTCTACCCCTAAGGCAGTCTGTTTGACACTCTAAAGAGAAATAGCAAATCAGGTAAAAATAAATATGAAAGAATTACAGTATTATTGTATTGTTAAGCACTCAAAGGCTGTGATAAAAAGATCTGTTAAAATACCTGTACTTCAGACTTCAGAAAAATATCACAATTAACACACAGCCAACACTTCTGAAAAAAAAAAAACAAAAAACAAAAAACAAAAAACCATGTTAATGTGATTATCAGAAGCTGATGTGTTGGGTAACCTGCTGAGAACAGCTGTATTTACTGTCTATCAATTCTACTTTGATGGGTATTTGTTCTCAGAAAAGTAATATAACATTGCTTCTTACAGCTACATTTCAGACCTGTCACCTTCCAGCTATAAATTTCCAACATAAATGCTAAATTCTAAGACAACAACTACTCTTTTCCATCACCAAAGGAAGGTAAGTTATGCAGTGTAACCTTTCTGACTTAGAATCCAGAAAACTGAAACCATATTTATTGATCAGATGTTATAATCTGTTCAATTCAGGTGCCTGTAAGAATCTATTTACTTTTTTTACTTTTAGTAGGATTCTACTGTGTTCTATCTTTAAATCTTTTCCTTTATTTTAATAAATATACTAATTTTACTTCATGAAGATGTGAATAGAGTCAACAGAGACATCATTAGATTAGACAAACAGATCAAATTAATAGCATATGTTGCAGTGTTCTAAGGTTCACACAGCTCTATCTATGCATAACACAATTCTGGTAGGTGGGGAGCACAGTTATGATTCCCACTCTATAGATGAGAAAACTGAAGCTGTGAAGTGATTTATTTGTTCAGGGCCATACAGCACATGAGATTTGATGTTCTTCTATCACAGATTCTGTATAGTAAAACAATATGGCCAAGGGCCAATTTCTGTTCCATTGTTATAAACAAGGCTTTTATATCTTATTATTCCAAACAACCAAACATTTTGGACAGTCTTTTTGGTTCACTTGGATGGGACTTGACCTGAATATTTAAATAGTGGAACTGTCACTGTTAATGCCCTGAACTGTATAGGAGACAGGAGCTTTGATTGTCCTTTGGTTATCATGAAAAATTAGAAAGAATTCACTTTGTCAACTGTGTTGTCTTTCCTCAAAGCTGCTCAAAACTTAAAAAAAAAAAAACCACTATATGTACTTTTTCTACAGAAAGTGAACATTAATGATTCATGGCAGCAAACCTTATTTTTTTCCCATTACTTAACATGCAGAGAATGTCCTCCAGGAAAGGAGGGGCAAAATTCAACATTAGAGGAACATTTAATGTAATTCCGGACAATTGTTCTCTTTCAAGGTGACTCTTTACAATGCTTTTACATTTCTACTTGATGATTTCTCTATCTCAGCCTAATGTCATTAGATTTCACATATATTTTTCACATGTGATTTTCAGTGATTACCTTGTCATGAAATCAGATAAAAAAAGACATCACACGTATTGGAGTGAAGGAAAATGTCATTTTCATTCTTCCATGATTCAATCTCACTACATTTCTTGATTGGGTATGAATGATGACACTGGAAATAAAGAGAAGGAGCCAATGTGAGAATAGCAAAAAGGAAGGACTTTTTGTGTATTAAGTTCTGAGTTTATGATGAAATTGCATAAGGAACTATCAAACAAATTGGTCCTAATAGCCATTTTCTGGTCTCTTCCGTTAGTTCCATCCAAGGTTAAAAAAAAAACAAAAGGAAGATTCGTTCTTTTTTCTACTGGATCCTTTAGACCAGAATTTGATGCCACTCCTCATCCATAACATAGGTCACTGCAGTGGATTCTTTGAACATCACACTCTCAAATGGTCAGAATGTAAGTTCATTAGCTAAAGTATGAGGAAATCATTGACTATAAAATATATATGTACATAGGTAAGCTATGAGTACACAGATTAGTTACTTAGTCTTGGATGACATGGTTATCCCATTTGTATAACGTCTTAGTTTAAATCTGTTTCTCCTCCAATACAATCAGTTCATTCTTAGAATCAATCTTGTACATTTCTCTCTCTGCAGCCATATAAATGTGCAGCTCTGAATAACTTGCCTGTTTTTTACAATACCATTTTAAGCTGGTTCTATTACTCCATAATTCTAATTGGCATATACTACACATCATTGTCATTTTATGTCTTATAATTCCTGAAATCCAGCTGTAAAATCTACATAAATCTAGGGAAAGAATCAATTTAATGATAAGCTGGAAAATATCTTAGGGATCCAATCCTGATTTGATACATGGAGAAACCAAGGCCCAGAAAGATCTAATGATTTTTCCTGGGTTCCATATTGAATCAGTGGCATAATTAAGACTGCAAATTTTGGCCTAAGGGAAAAAATGTACTCTTTTCATTATACCATGTTGCTTCTCCTCCCATTCTTTTCTATCATTTTGATGTCTATCAATTAAAATCTCAAAATTCCAACTAAAATTCAATATCTAGAAGTTCCTCTATGAAGAAATGTGTGTATTTATGTATATACACACATATATGTATATATATGTGTGTATGTGTGTGTATATATATATATATAAAACGAGAATAGAGAGAATATTACGATACACATAAAACTTTGGAAAGGGTTCTATTTTTTCATGTTAAGCTTTCAGAGTCTAGGAAACCAGTTACAGAAAAGTTACAGAAAGCATGAGGGCCTTATGTGATGCACATTTACCATATTTGCAAGACTATATATCACACTCCTTTAGTTCTTGAAAGAAATGTGTGAAAGTACTGATAAAACTGAATGTGAAGTGAAAGAAAAGCTTTCTGGTGTTGACTGTTGATGTGTAAATAAACAGAAAAAAGACAAGAAAATAGAGGAATGTCAATGATGGACAAGTAAAGATCTATGGCTGATGAACAGTTTTCTTCATAAGAAAAATTAGAAATTAAGTATTTTTTTATTTCTATAAAGGATGCTCACAAAAATTGAGGAAAAGAGCAAATAAATAAGACAAGACATTTAAACAACTTCTCTGTATTTATTTGTTTAAGTGCCTCCCACATTCAGTTAAATGATAGAGGAATGTTTCTAATGAAATATTGTTCTAAAGATAGTGATGTTAACCTTACTGGGGAAATGAAATACTTCCAAGTCTAGATCAAGAAAAATGGCATCAATAAGGAGCATTTAAAACACAAGGATCTTTATCACTTGGAAAGCACTATCTTAGAAGCAATTTTGCATCCTTTGAGTCAAATGGTAACAAACTGCTCTGGAGCAATGGCATTTTTGTAACTGTAATGTGTCTAGAATGAACTATAAACATCTGCTACCAAAAGACTATTGGCTTGAGGTATTTTTAATATAAAAGGAACAAAATTAGTAGCTACCTATTGGGGGCCATGGTCATGGCTTTACTTCAAATAATAAAAAAAAATTAATTCTATTTAAATTAAATATAATTGGATGAGCTCTCACATTCCTGCAAGCTGTAATGTTTACACTAACCAGGTCCTTTCTGTGATTATAATCCTGCAAAGGAGAATAAAAGGGATTTGTTGAGAACCAGGGAAAAATAGCACTCAGAAAATTCAAGGATAAGACAGTATTCAGAAGAAAAGGAAATTCAATAGTATCGACTGCTTCAGATCAATTCCAAAGTTTAAGGACTGAGAAAAGGTCTTGTGATTTAGGAATAAGGACATGATTACTGAGCTCAAAGACAAGAGTATTAGAGGAGTGTCAGAATTTGAAGTCAGATTGCGAGGAACTAAGAGGTGAATGTGAGAAGAACAATCTGCTTTTTTGAAAAACAAACAAGTTCTCTTCAGGAAAATTATCATTGGTTAGCTATAATTGACAATAAAGCATTTGCTAAGAGAAACAGACTTGGATTTCTTATATTTTCCCCATTACCTTTGTAATTGTTTCACACTAAAAAATATTTTAATGAAATGAATGGGGAGGGGAACATCTTAGATAACTCCTAAATAAAAAGTATCTGGAATAATAAATGGATAATTAACTATAATATAAGCAGAATTAATGAGAGAAGAGAACAAAGTTCTTTGTATTTCATATTTGAACAATGCCCCTTATTTTCAAACCCTATTATGTTTCTGTCTGAATTGAGAAAAACAAGAATTCACATACTAGGGATAGAATTAATCATCTATAGAAATCTTCCTAAAGTTGAACCCAATTAAAATACAACTTTTTAAATGTATTATTGATGAATAAGATTAACATACCTCCATAAAAGCCCACTGAACTACAATATCAGAAAAATATAACATGTGCTAAAGAGGTAATGGCAGAAGTTTGTGGTTATTGATAATATTTTGTTATAGTTTTTAATATAATCTGAGTCTGAAGGCCTATTGGTATGGTAGTCTCTCCTCACTTGTGGAGATCAATGCCTCATGCCTGCTTAAGGGTAGAAGTGGAGAAAACAGGGATACTCTTCAAATGTTTTCAGCCTCTTCAAGTCTCTTGAGTTTCTTCAGGCTCTTCTGATTTAGCTTCCAAAGAGAAGATATATGATGCCAATCCCACTTCATAATGCTGAAAGGGAGCACAAGACTCTGGGAAGAAGCTGACATGTGAGGAAATAGCAGTCTCTCTCATGTCTCTATCTATTCCCAGTTCACTATACTAAAGACTTTGGGAAATTTTCCCTTGGGTAAGATCTCTCTCTCTCTCTCTCTCTCTCTCTCTCTCTCTCTCTCTCTCTCTCTCTCTCTCTCTCTCTCAATTAAATTGAATTACTCCCAATGGGAGAGCTCCTTAAATCTGTGTCTGCTATATATTCCCTTAAGTATACTTTCTCTGATTTCTGTTTTGCTATTAACTTGGAGAAATGGGATTTCTTTGCTATTCACTATCTCACTATTCACCAGTTCATTGTAGAACTAGTTTTTGATGGAAAAGGTGTTAAGTCTCAGTCATAAAGACTGGGATTCTCCTTTCCCCATTAATGAACAGTAATCAGAAGTTTAATTCAAACTCAAAAACTATATCCACTGGATAAACAATAATAAAGGAAGAGAATAGATATGATTCTAACTCAGTTCTCCCCCATCACTGAGGAAATCAGAGTGGCCAAGCTTCTGACCCCAACCTCCTGGTTCCTCTCCTGCAAGAATTAAATTCTCCCTTGGAGAAAGGTAGGAGGTTGGGGAGAAGCTAGAGAGGTTTATTCTGCCTCCCTTTGAACCACACAAAATGACGCCACTTTTCTATATGAGTGGGGCAGCTTCACTACAACTGAATAGAATTTGACAATGTCTGCACAGACGTGTATAAAGAATATTTTGACCATCAGCCAAAAATATTCCAATATGAGGAAATTGTATATGTCAAACATTGAGGTGGATGCATCAGGCCCTCAAAGTTTGACAGGACTATCCTTTTAGAATTTAATTTTTTATCCTGATTCCTGATTTGGGCATTAATTCAGCTTCCTAATTTGATTTCCTATTAAAGCAAAAGTTGACCAACCAGGCAATTTAGTCTCTGCTATGACTTGAATATGTCTCTGGGCCTCAGTTTCCTAATCTATAAAATGAAAGGGTTAGGCTAGATGATCAATCTCCAAAATCCCTTCTAAATCTCTCCAGTGTTGGTGGTGGTGGTTATAGTTCTCAGTTTAAATTAATATGTTGACAGCTAGATTATAAATCAGCCTTTTGTGAGTTTGGTTCTCATGACTTAATCTGGGGGAGCTAGTAAAATCAAATTCCTAAACCAGAAAAATCAAGGACCACATGGTGTGTCTTTCAGTCCATAAAGCCCTGCCTGAAGCAATTGACTAATTTTTATTGATTTCTTCCATCACTTTTTCTCTTATTTCAGTTTTTCACACTAAATAGGATAGGTCAAGTAAACTTTGCCAATTTCAACCTATTTCTGTTCAAGACAACAAAAGTTCCAAAGCCTCAAATTAATTACTTGTTTTTTCTCCATTATTTATAATAACAGGCCAAGGATCTGTGATTTCCAGGAAAATCTTTCCACTAACAGAGATCACAACCAACTCACCTATAACTTAATGGTCCTAAGATGATATGAGAAGATAAGAAAGATTAAATGACTTGACTGTTGTCATATAATTCATTAGCAAGGATCAGAGGCAAGATTTGAATCTAGAGTCTTCCTGAATCCAACTCCAGCACTCAATTCAGACAGTAAACTTTATTAATTATTTACTATGTGCCAGACATTGTGCTAAACACTGGGATACAAAGGCAAAAGGCAATCCCTGTTCTCAAGGAGTTTACAGTCTAATGGGGGAAAAAATGTGTAAACAATTGTGTACAACAAGCCTTATACAAGATAATTGGAAATAATCAGCAAAGGTTATTACTGGAATTAAGGGCAATTGGGAAAGGGTTCATCTAGAATATGGAGTTTTAAATGGGACTTGAAGGAAGCCAGAGAAGTCAAGAGGTTATTATGAAGACAGAGAGCTTTCCAGCCACAGGGGAGAGTCAGAAAATTCCCAAAGCTAGGAGACAGAGTGTCTTCTTTGAGGAATATCAAAGGTCAATGCCATTAAATTATGAATTAGGGGAGAGGGGTATAAGGTGTAAGAAGAATGGAATGAGAGGCAGCTAGATGGCGCAGTGGATAAAGCACCGGCCCTGGATTCAGGAGTATCTGAGTTCAAATCCGGCCTCAGACACTTGACACTTACTAGCTGTGTGACCCTGGGCAAATCACTTAACCCCCATTGCCCTACAAAAAAAAAAAAAAAGAAGAATGGAATGAATGGGTGAGGACAGGTTATGAAGGGCTTTGAATGCCAAACAAGTAATTTCATATTTGATCTTGGGTTCTTCCTCTCTATTATTTATATTAAATTTATAATGAAAAATTAAAAACAGATGTAAAAGCCTATTACATAAATTCTAATATCAAGGATAGAAATATATTTATGTCTACATGAAAATTCAATCTTGTTAATAAGAAATAGATTCCAGTCAGATACTCCATGCTTTTAAGTATATTTCCATTTTTTTCCTACACCTTTGTTAAGTAAAATAAACCTTTCAAATAAGGAAATTTCTTACCCTCAAAAAGCTAAATGAAGAAAATCTGAAAAGGTTTCATAATTGTCTACAAATTTGGTAATTTAGAGATTAAACTAAAAGAAGGCTTTCCTTAGAATATTTGATTATAGCCATGATTATAGAATATGGCAAATCTTTACATATAAATAAATTATGCTGGGAGTTGTTTATAAAGTTAAATTTGCTTAATGGAAGCTATGTAGTTTGTGATTAGTGATTCTCTTTGATGGTGATCTCATCAGTTACCTTGGATTCAATTATCCTCTCTCTATACAGATGATTCCCAAGCCTATACATGAAGTTGTAATCTCTCCCATAAGCCTTAGCCCCATATTGTAAAGTGCATTTTAGAGATTTCAAAATGAATGCCTGTATCTCAAATTTAATATTTCCAAAACAGAACTCATTCTATTCCCCACATCCCCAACCTTCCTAACTTCCAAACTTCCCTAAATTATTTTCTTTTACATTTTTCCAACCAATAAAAATCCTATTTGCATCCCTCCTACCCCAAGCCCTGCCATTGAGAATGAAAGAAATAACTAGCATTTACATTGCTCTTTAATTTTTGCTGCGCCCTTTTACAAATATTTTCTCATTTGATCTTCAAATCAATCCTGAGAGGCATATGCTATTATTATTCCCATTTTACAGATGAGAAAACTAGTGCAAACAGAATTTAAGTGACTTGCCCAGTGTTACAAGTCAATTCAGTACATGAGACTATATTTAAACTCAGGTCTTTTTGACTCCAGATTCCTTGTTCCATTCTATGTTACAAATATGTATAGTCAAGTAAGCCAAACTAATTTATGCATTGACCGTGTACCAAAGATATCTGTGTATCATCTATTTATCTCTATATATTTATATATCTATGTGTGTAAATATACACACATACACACTTGTGCACACACACATACATATATATATACATTGTGTTTATGTGTGTATGCACATATATACATATATGTGTGAAAAAATGTATGTATGTTTTTGCATACAATATGCACACACAAAACAGATCTGGGACAACGTATTGTCTTGGTACACAGCCTTTTCGTGGGCACTGAAGAGCCACATGGTGTGCTCCTAGCCAGATCCTGCCCCTACTATTCAGACACTTCTCTGTCTGTCTTTCCCATCAGCATTGGGTCTAATGTGTTTTCGAGATTTGTTTCAAGGGGTTTTAGAGAAGTTACTTGTATTTGTTCCTGCTAGCCTGCCATTTGGTCTCTATTATAATGACCTATATTGCTTTCTTTTTTTTCTTTTGTTTATTCCTTTATTTCTTCCTTTTAAGAATTTTATTTATTTATTTGTTTGTGTGTTTGGTTGATTATTTATTTATTTATAGTTTTGAGTTCCAAATTCTATCCCTCTCTCATTCCCTCCCTCCCTACCCTCTCCTCTCCCTGAGATGGTGAGCAGTCAGATATAGGTTTTACATGTGCAATTACGTAAAACATTATCATATTAATCATTTTATATAAAAAGAATCAAGTGAAAAAAAGAAGAAAATACAAAGTAGCATGCTTCAGTCTATGTTCATTAATGTTAGTTCTCTCTCTAGAGGTGGATAGTATGCTTTATCATTAGTCCTTTGGGATTATCTTGGATCATTGTATAGCAATACAATAGCATAGCAATAATCTCTCAGCGGAGAGTAGTTAAATTGCTTACAATTGCTCATAAAACACTAATGCTATCACTGAGCACATGTTCTCTTGGTCCTGATCTCTTCACTATCCATCAGTTCATATGACTCTTTCCAGGATTTTCTGAAATCATCCTGCTCATCATTTCCTACAGCACAATAATATTCCACCACAATCACACACGATAGCTTTCCCAGTTTTTCCCCAACTGATGGGCATTCCCTCAATGTCCAATTCTTAGCCACTGCAGAGAGTTGCCATAAATATTTTTTGTACAGTTTTTTTCCATTTCTCCTTTTCAGTTACTATTAACTGTTTCCTTCAATCTTATTCCCTTCCTGATGATACTTACTCTATTATCTATCTTCTTTCACCCTATGCCTCCTCAAAAAGGTTTTGCTTCTGACTGCCCCCTCCCCCACTCTACCCTCCCTTCTTTCACCCCTCCCTCCTTATCCCCTTCCCCAGGTACTTTCCTGCAGGGTTAGATAGATTACTCCATCCAATTGAGTGTTTATGCTATTCCCTCCTTGAGCCAACTTTGATGAAATTAAGGTCTTTGAGCCAATTCTGATCAGTGTAAGGTTCATTCACTGCCAATTTTAGAGAGATTACTCCACCCAATTGAATGTGTATGCTAATCCTTCCTCAAGTCAAATCTGATGAGATTAAGGTCTTTGAGCCAATTTTGATGAGTTTGAAGTTTATTCACTTCCCTGCTCTTCCCCTCCATTTTTCCCCCAAATCCCTTTCCTATTTCTTCCATGTGGGAGTTCACCTCATTCTACCTCTTCCTTTCCCCCTCCCACAGTGAAGTCCTCTCACCCCTCAATTTTACCCTAAAGATGTCATCATGGGACATTTATGTGACACAATAGACAAAGCACCCACCCTGGACCCAGGAGGACTGATGGCCAGGTGCCACTTATGACACCCAACTTCGACAACCACACAAAAAAAAAGATAAACAAAAAATAAATTATTTACATATATCATCTCTTCATACTCAATTCCCAACTTTGCCCTCTGTCTAAATTTATTTCTTTCATCTGCCCTAATACTGAGAAATTTCTTATGCATTAGTCATATCATATTCCCATATAGGAATGTAAGCAGTTTAATCTTTGAACATCCCTCTTAATTTCTTTTTCCTGTTTACTTTTTAATGCTTCTCTAGGATCTTGTATTTGAAAGTCAATTTTTCCATTCAGTTCAGGTCTTTTCTTCATGAATACCTGGAAGTCCTCTTTTTCATTGAAGTCCCATTTTTCCCCCTGAAAGATTATAATCAGTTTTGCTGAGTAGATGATTTTTGGGTATAATCCCAATTCTTTTGCTTTCAGGGATATCATATTCCATGCCCTCCAGTCCTTTAATGTAGAAGCTGCTAGATCTTGAGCCATCCTGACTGTGGCTCCAAAGTACTGGAATTGTTTGTTTCTGGCTGCTTGTAATATTTTCTCCTTGACCTAGGAGCTCTGGAATTTGGCTTTGATATTCCAGGAAGCTTTCCTTTTGGGATCTCTTTTGGGAGGTGATTGGTGAATTCTTTCGATTTCCATTTTACCTTCTTCTTCTAGAATATCAGGGCAATTTTCCCTGAAAATTTCCTGGTAAATGATGTCTAAACTCTTTCCTTGATCATGGTTTTCATGTAGTCCAATAATTTTCAAATTATCTCTCTTGTATCTATTTTCCAGGATATCTGTTTTTCCAAGGAGATATTTTACATTCCCTTCTATTTTTTTTATTTATTTGGATTTGCTTTATTGTTTCTTTATTTCTCATAAAGTCATTTGCTTCTATTTATTCGATCATAATTTTTAAGCAATGATTTTCTTCAGAGAGCTTTTGTACCTCCTTTTCCATTTGGCCAATTTGTCTTTTCAAGTTGTTGACTTGTTTCATTACCTTCCTTTATCACTCTCATTTCTTTTTCCATTTTTTTCCTCTACCTCTCTTATTTTATTTTCAAAGTACTTTTTAAGTGCTTCTATGGCCTATGACCAATTTATATTTTTCTTGGAAGCTTTGGATGTAGGAGTCCTGATGTTGCTATCTTATGAAGGTCTACTTCAATCTTCCATGTCACTAAAGAAATTTTCTATGGTCCTCATCTTTCTCTGTTCATTTTGACAATCTTTTACTTGACTTTTAACTCTTTCTTAAAGTGGGACACTACTTCCAGTATGTGCTGCCCTAAGTTTCAGGGTGTCTAAGGTGGTGTTTAAGGAGGAGCAGGCTCTCTACTTATGTGGTCTGTTCTCTGGTCCATAAATAAACCCAGGCTAACTTGCTAATTAACCAGGCAGCAAAACATTCTGTGCTGTGGTTGTTAGCTCTGAACGAGCCTGAGCCCCTTCCCCACCTGGGGTACTGTCACTCAAGCCTACTTCATAGTTCCCAGCAGGAGTGAAACACCCAAGTTCCTCCTCAGCACCAGCAGAGACCCCTGTAATCTCCCCCATGCCAACTGCTTAGCTCTCTCACCAGACCATGAACTTAGTTCCAAATGACAATATCGCTGAAGCTGATTCAGAGGCTCTGGGGGTCTTTTTCTCTGGCGAGGCCTGCCTGGGACTGGATCTGTGTCAGCATGACCTCAGGTAGGGCTCCACTCCTGCCCTGTCACAGGAGCACCCTCTTGACAACCTTCTAAACTATCTTTGGCTAGAAAATAATCACAGCCCATTCTTTTGTGGGTTGTGCTGCTCCAGGAATTGTCCTATGGCATTATTTGGAGGTTTTTTGGAGCAATTGTGTTGTGAGTTCTGAGAGCTTAGTGCCTTTCTTCCACCCTCGTGGCTCCACCCTAGAAATCCCCCCAGTCATCCTCCTAGTTACTAGGATTGTATTCTTGGCATTGTCCTCAATTCATTAATTTCCCTCACCCTACAAATAACTCAAATATTATTTTCTACATGAAGCTTTTTCCTGGTCGCTCTAACTGCTAGTGCCATCCCTTCCCAACTAACTTTCATTAAACCACTTAACATACTTTAATTACTTAATTTATCTTTATGTTTAAACAATATATACTTGTATATGTCATTGTATTACCTTCTTAGAGTATAAGGATTCTGTATTCTAATATTGTTGGTAGGGATTGCTGTATCATTTGTATTTGTATCCCTAGTACTTAGTATTCTTGCCAGGCATACAGTGGACACTTAATATACTTCCTTATAATTATATATGATAGATATCATAATATAACATATTGATATCTCTGTAATATTTTTTAAAATGATACATTTTTATTTATAGTTTTGAGTTCCAAATTTTATCCCTCCTTCTTTCCCTCCCCTCCCCCTTCCCTGAGGTAGTAAGCAATAAGATATGGGTTATGCATGTGCAATTATGTAAAACATTATTATATCAGTCATTTGGTATCAGAAGACTTGAATAAAAGAAACATGAAGGAAAGTGAAAAATAGCATGCTTCAGTCTGTGTTCAATCAATATCAGTTCTTTCTTTGGAGGTGAATAGTATTATGTAACATCTCTCTACTTACTAAATGCTTGCTAATTGACTAAAATATAAGTGCGTGATAAATAATTATTAATTAAATAAGTGAATATTAATATCTAGGACTGGGGTAAATGTGCAAATATAAACTTAAATTCACAATTTGTATGGTTCTTAATTGACTCCTTTTTTACAAATTTATATTAGCATATAATTAAACTTTTTATTTTCACTTTGTATAGAACTGTTATAATTAATGCATATCCATGGTATTTTTACAGTATTACATTTAGGTTTTTAATAGTTTCCTATAAAGCACACAAAACATGAGTAAGATTGACTGAAAATAATTGTATATAAATATTTTTCTCTTTTGTACAATAGATTACAAATTGCAAAACTACATTATTTTCCTCATTCTTAAGGTTTTATAAATATATATCAATACATTATTGTCATTATTAATTATTATTGTTGTTGTTAAGTTCCTTTTTCTTTTTCTTTTTGCAGTTAGAATAGTTTATTTCAGGGCTGAGGAAGGGAAGGGGAAGGGAAGGAAAACCATGAAAGAAATCCTTGGATTTCTCATGGGGAAAAAGGCATTGCACAAAGAGAGTGGCTCTGAGATACCAATCTCTATTGTTAAACTCTTAATACAACAATGTCTCTATGAAAATTGAAAAAAAAAGAAACATATTCCACATTCACTGAGAGAATATGGTTTGAAATGTCACTTGTTTCAAGGTTTTTATAGTTAGTTTGGGTATCCACTACCTCTTTGGATTACCCAGTAAACTCCAAAAAGTAAGAAAATTTCCCCTGAACTTGACATAGATCTTAGTAAATGTCTATTATTGTTCCTAATAGGAATGATGAATTCCAGAACAAGAATTTATAGTACATATACTAAATATTTTCTTAATGCCTGATATCTGAGAAATGAACCATTAGGAAAAAATAATCAAACAGAAGAATCAAAAATATCATTCAGATAACAGATATTATTTTATTTACCAATTTTCCTTCCCAGAAACATCCTTTCTTAAAAGATAGTAAGGGGGGACAGAGCAAAGATGGCAGAGGAAGGACATTAAACGCACAAGGCTCCTGATGCAATCACCCCAAAAATAGCAGTTAAGGAGCCCTTGGGGCAGAGAAACACACAGAGATTCAGGATGAGAGTTTTCTCTAGCTATAGATAGATTTCAGGGGGCTGTGCTTGGCCACGAATAAAGCCTAACCCCAAAATCAGGTTGACACACCAGACACCTGCCCAAGGAATTTGCCCCAGTGCCTCTGAATCGGCTGCAGTTCCGGGGTCTTCTGGAACCAAGCATGCGATCAGGCTGAACGGCTGACCCCGGGGGGTAAGTGCAGGGGTACCAGCAGACTGGGGGGAAGGATTCGACTGTCTCACCCCAGTGGGCAACCAGGAAGAAATCCTGAACTGCCGAAGGCCCAGGTTGGGGAAGGGAGCAGGCAGGCTCATCAGAAGCTAAGAACCACACCACAGAAAGCTTTGCTGGTTGGTTGCTTAGTAAGTAGGCTTGAGGTTATCCCTGGACCTGAGAACAGGCCAGCTGAGATTAAAACCTGCCGCCCCCAAACCAAAACACCTGGCACCCTTTGAAGCTGGGAACAGGAACAAAGCCAAGAAGCAGCCCCCCCCCCCCCACGTGGAGAGTTTAAAATAAAAGGAAAGCAAGGCCAGGCAGGCTGAGAAGTAGCCCAACCATCCCCCAGGCCACACTGTAGCTTGAACAGTGTGTCCCGGAAGCAGCGCCACATTTTAAAAAGGAGTTAAAAGCCAAGAAATAGTAAGCCAGGATGAGTAGGCAGAGAAAGCAGAAGACCATCAAAAACTTCTTTGGGGCAAAGGTAGACCACAATTGAACCTCAGAAGAAGAAGATAATAACAGCATCAAAGCTCCAACATCCAAAGCTTCCAAGAAAAATATGAACTGGTCTCAGGCCATGGAAGCTCTCCAAAGGAACTGTGAAGAGAAAGTAGGAGAAATAGAAGGAAGATGTAGAGAAAGACAGGAAAGAATGAAAAAAGAAATGAGAGCAATGCAGGAGAGTCATGAGGAAAAAGTCAACAGTTTGAAAAGCCAAATGGAAAAGGAGATTAAAAAACAGTCTGATGAAAATAATTGCCTAAGAATTAGGATGGAACAAATGGAAGCTAGTGACCTTATAAGAAACCAAGACACAGTAAAGCAAATCCAATTGAATGAAAAAATAGAGGGCAATGTGAAATATCTCTCTGGAAAAACAGCTGACCTGGAAAATAAAGCTAGGAGAGAGAATTTGAAAATCATTGGACTACCTGAAAATTGACCTGATATTCTAGAAGCAGAAGCTAAAATAGAAAGAGACAGAATCCACCGATCACCTCCTAAAAGAGATCCCAAAAGGAAAACCTCCAGGAATATTATAGCCAAATTCCAGAACTCCCAGGTGAAGGGGAAAATACTGCAAGCAGCTAGAAAAAAGGAATTCAAATACTGTGGATCTCCAATAAGGATAAAGCAAAATCTAGCAGCTTCTACATTAAAGGACTGGAGGGCATAGAATATGATATTCCAGAGGGCAAAGGAACTGGGACTACAGCCAAAAAATCACATACCCAGCAAAACTTGGTATAACCTTTCAAAGGCAAAAATGGGATTTCAATGAGAAAGAGGTCTTTCAGGCATTTATGATGAAAAGACTTGAACTGAATAGAAAATTTGACTTTCACATACAAGAACCTGGAGAAGCATAAAAAGGTAAACAGGAAAAAGACTTCATCAGGGATATTAAAAGGTCAAACCATTTTCATCCCTACATGAGAAGATAATACTTCAAAATCATAAGAACTATCTCAGGAAGAAACAGAAGACACAGGTCTGAACTGAATATCTCTAAAGCATTTATGTTTTGTTCTTTGTGGGGCAGACAGGGTGGGGTGTCTTATGTCTGGGGCTAGATTTGGGCTTGGGACCTCCTGGGTCCAGGGCTTGTGCTTTGTCCACTGTGCCACCTAACTAATCCATGATGACATGATTAAAATATGGTTGAGGTGCAGGAGGAATAAACTGGGGGAGGGAGAAGGGGAGAGATGGTCTGGGGAGGGGTAGTTCACATGAAGGAAACAAGAAAAAAGCTTATGGAGGAGAGTAGAAGAGGGGAAAGGAGCTGGGGAGTGAGTGAACCTTAATATCATAAGAATTGGCTCAAAGAAGGACTAACATACATACTCAAGTAGGTATAGTCACATATTTTTGCCCTGAGAGAGGGGAGGGGGAAAAAGGAAGGGGGGAAGAAGGGAAGAAGGAAAGGACAGATTGGGGGAGAGAGCAGTAAAAAGCAAAACACTTTCAAGGAAAATGAAGATGTTCTGCATTATTGCACCAGTATGACATATTGAATTCCTTGATCTCATAGGGAGCATTGAGGAAAGAGGGAGGAAGAAAAATTTAGAACACAGAATTAGCTCAGGCACCCTGACCTCATTAGAGTGGGCTCATGGAGGGAATAGATTTCATACCCAGTTGGGAGGAGTAATCTATTTAAATCTGCAGGAAAGTAGGAGGGGAAGATGATAAGGAAGGAAGTGTGAAAAAAGGGAGTACAGAGTGAGGGAGAGGATAGAAGTAAAACACTTTTGAAGAGGAATAGGTAAAAAGAAGAGTAAATGTCATGGGAAGGGAACAGGTTGGAGGGAAATAGTTATGATGATTGATTATAATGGCAAAACATATGGTACCTACTTGCTGGGCTTTTATGAAAAAAATTCTCTGTCAAGCTTAAGGTACTATATACAGGTTATGATGAACAGGATACTATCAGAAAAACTTGGAAAGACCTACATGAACTGAAGGAGAGTGAAATGTATTGTATACAAAATAACAGCAATAGTGGGGAATGATCTACTGGGATACATGTGGTTATTTTCAGCAAGACAATGATCCAATATAACCCTGAAGGATTTATGAAGATTACAGCCCATCTGCAGAGAAAGAACTGATAGTATCTGAAAACAGATGGAAACACATTTAAAAATTTTTCTTTCTTTTCCGCTTTGACAATTCCTTAATCTGAAGTTTTGGGTTTTTTTTTTACTGTTTTCTCTCACAACTAGCTAATATGGGAATGTTTTCCATGACTACTCATGTATAACTTATTTTGAATTGCTTGAGTTCTTGTGTGTGGGGGGGAATGGAGGGGGGAAGAGAAATTTTTAAAATTTTAAAAAAATGATGTTAACATTTTCTTTTTACATATATTTTGGAAAATAAAATTCCATTCAGAAAGTCTCTCTCTCTCTCTCTCTCTCTCTCTCTCTCTCTCTCTCTCTCTCTCTCTCTCTCACTCACACACACACACACACACACACACACAAAGATAGTAGGGAAACCCAAATCTGCTGCTTACTCTTTTGAGTAAATATTTATACTTCCACTCAAGCCATTTAACCCTATTTGCCTCAGTTTCCTCATCTATAAAATGAGCTGGAGAAGGACATGTCAAGCCACTCCAGTATATCTGCCAAGAAACCCCCAAATGGGGTCCCACAGAGTAGGGAACGAGTGAAACAACTAGCATCAATACTTGTGGTAATATTTGAATGCATTATTAATTTAGTATAGGTTGTTGTCTTTGCGATACGAAGAACTTTACCAAAATTCCTAACTTGTTTGACACTGTGCAGCTTATCCTAATTGCCATGGGCCCAACTTTCAGCTGGAACACAAAATGGTTCAATGAGGTTGCAGAGTGCTCTGGTTCTGTCTGTTGTCAGGTATTCCTAAGCACCATTGCCAACACACCTGTTCACAGAAAATACATGAAATGTGTGCATTGTAAGTTGTGGCCTCATGTTATTTGGGTCTAAAGAAATTGGGGGCCAGGTAAGTGTGGTAATGAAGGTTTTAATAAGTCTTTAAAGTACCTTATACATTGAATAGTCTATCTCTCTAGGTCCCTCTGATCCAGTTGGTGGTATATTTTCTCTTTCTGCAAGTAAATCACATTGAACACATGCTAATTAAATTACAGACATCACTGAATTACAGCTGTGATTCCTGCTGTTGATATGTTTCTTTGGTCCAAACTACATAGGAAAAAAAGCAACAATATTCAGTATTTCTTAGTAAGGTAAGTTCCTAATGCTAGGTATTTGTAACACATTATAACAATTAGCTCTACAGTGACTTTATCTTGAATCTGAGTATAGGGATGGCTTTATGAAATCAAGGTCAATAGTACAAGGTGCAAAAGGGGATAAGAAAAAGAAAAATGTCAAGGATAAATTTTATCCCTCATCCTATGGGTTACATATATGTCCCTTATTTGCTTTTAAAATATTATAAAAAACCAATGATGGTTTAATAATTTGATAATCGTTATTAAAATTGATATTCTGTTAATTGATTATTAATAACAATAACCTTCAATTGATCATCTATGTTGTGTCAGGGAAGGGGGTGGCAATGGTACAATAAAGAAATGCCACCCAGGCCAATGTATATTAGGAACTCTGTGTTTACCAAGACCACTAAGGTGGTTGTAAAGTGCTGGAAGAAAGCCTGAAACACTTTCTAATTGGGAACTGGTGAAATTTCTGATTAGATTAGCACCCCTAGGTAGTGTGATGATGAAACTGGTCCTATATATCCAAGAAATAGATGGGGCAGCAAAGAAATGGTTATAGACAGGCCCCATCATATCATGATGATCAACTTGACATTGAAGATTGGAGAGCAAGAGAGTGATTGATTTTCCATGTTGCCAGACTGCAAGAAGGCAAGATACATTAGAACAAAAAGAAATATCAATAATCCACATGTTGGAAATGCTTCAGCATAGAGATGACTGAATACTAAACTGGCAAACCATATGTGTACAAGAAATAAGATAGATATGGATACTTTCATTATGTACCACTACTATATATCAAAACAAAACTGGAAAAAGACCTCACTACTTACAGATAAGAGCTTTATCTTGATTTTTTTGTGAATAGTAACCTGACCTCCAAGTCACACAACAATTTAATAAATATCCAACAGTTGAGAGAAGTGATTATTTTTCTATTATATTAATAACCAATTAATAAATTAAAATTGAGGTTTTTCTTTTCTATTTCCTCATTAAATGACCTGTCCTTATAGTTCATTAAACCAGTCTCTGAAGGACAAGGCTGATAGATGAGATTGTCCCAATACATGATTCATGACCTTGGGAGGACCCCACCTAACTAGGGTCTCTTCAGAATGATCTACAGAATCTAATCTAGGTGAATTCGTGAAATAAGCCCATGTCATTGTACCCCTCCATTGCAGTATAGGGGAAATCAGTTCATGAAGTAGAAAATCAACCAGGGCAGGCTGGTAGTGATGGATTCCTTTGTCCAGATTGCTGGATGCAGCTGGCTCTCATGATCAAGTCACATTCCCATAAGGAGCAACTGAAGACTTTTAGCCTACCCCCTCATTAACTGTTCACCAATCAGCATTGATTTTCACCTGTCACAGGTACCTCATTTTCTAAAGGTACTTAGGCATCTAGGGATCTCCATGGTTTTTGGCTTTAGTTACTAAGAGAAACCACTCACCATCAATTTATGGATTATTAGCTAGCCTA
The DNA here is from genome assembly GCF_019393635.1 of Dromiciops gliroides. NCBI lineage: Eukaryota > Metazoa > Chordata > Mammalia > Microbiotheria > Microbiotheriidae > Dromiciops > Dromiciops gliroides. The sequence continues at coordinate 555,345,143 of NC_057861.1, forward strand.
ATACTCTGTCTCTCGGGATTTTCATTTGTCTCACAATTCAGAGAAAACATAATATCATTCCTGTGGTGATGGAAGACACAGTATTGTTAGGATAAGTAGTACTTTTGATATTATTTCAGATATAGATATCTAATGACACTAGGCTAACTAAGAATATTTGCCTTGATCAGACAAAACCAGATTTAGCTGGTTTCCACACTTTTAGTCAGTCATCTGTCAGTTGAGTACAAAGTTTCTTTCATATTCATGTGTTTTCTTGTTCATTGCTCTCTTCTTATGTTCTAATTATGTGGTGTTTAAGAATTGAAATTACTTCAAGGAAGTATGCAGAAGTTATAGCTCTTCAAGAGGACACTTCAATGACTTCCTAGAGATGTAGTGGCTATTGGAATGGAGAAATCAAGCATTTGAAGAATCACTCAAACTCATAGTGGAACAGGTTCAGTTGCATCAAAACATAAGATGTGTGGTTGAAAATGGAAAAACTTCAAGAAGTGAACTATTGCTGCAAAATAGCCTAATTACCCCCCCACCCAAATAAACAAAAGAGGGACCTAGCAACTGGAGAAGTTGTTATTTATTATTCTACAATGTGGTATATGTTTCTTGAAGTTCGAAGGATAATAAGAACACCAAATTTTTAAAAAAATCAATGTTTGGGATGAAAAAATTAGTCAGCATAGACAAGTAATAGAGTGAGTGGAAGAGGGAAGATAAGTAAAATTGTAATTTTGTTGATGAAATTCTTTTGTTCACATTGAAAACATGAGTGTTATAATCAAAGTTAGATTTGGGGGGAAAATTGGTCATCAATGGTATTTTAATATCTGATGTGATAATTGTAGTTTCATGATGATGAATTAAAGAATGTGTCAAAGTCTCGTGAATTCAATGCCAGGACTTATAAAATAAGTGCATGTGGAAAAAGGAAAACATGTTGCATAATAAGAGGGTGTCTTTTAAAAGATATATAAAAAGTTATAAGGAATATTGAAGGAAGGAAGGAAAAATGAGAATAACTGTCAGTTGTTATAATGCTGAAATACATGGAGGCTTAAACTGTAATATTTAACAATCAAAGAAAGAAGGAAAATGTAAATGTACAATAATAATTATAGCAACAGTCTACTGCAACAAAGAATTAAAAATAAAATAAGTACTCATCAATTAGGAACTGCTGAACGAACTGTTGTATTTTATTACAACATAAGAAATTATTATGACAGAGAAACCTAGGAAGACTTATGAATTGATACACTGTAAAATGAGCATAACCAAGAGAACAAATTAAATGATGAGCATAATAACAATAATGTGATGAAAAAATTCTAGAAGACCTCAGGACCATGACCAAAGCAGTAGCCAATCATGACTTCAAAAGGTTGATGATGAAACAGATGAAGGCAGAGTGGTGAACAGAATCAGATATGAATGCTCATATGTACTCAATTTGTTAGGGTTTTTATTGTTGTTGTTTTATTTTGTTTTTTGCAGGGCAATGAGGGTTAAGTTACTTGCTCAGGGTCACACAGCTAGTAAGCATTAAATGTCTGAGGTCTGATTTGAACTCAGGTCCTCCTGATCCATGGCCTGTACTTTATCCACTGTGCCACCTAGCTGCCCCCTGTTAGTTTGTTTTAATTGACTGAGTATTTGTTCAAAAGATGGGATTCTGGAGGTGGGGTGAGAGCTGTAAAGGTGAATTAATGATTACAAATATACATAAAAAAGAATATCAATAAAACATTTATAAATGCAGAGAAAAAAAAGTGCTGAAGAGAACACAAATTAAGGAATTTTGCTACTCTTTTATTAGATAGTGTGTATATGCATATAGATATTCATACAGCTTTCTACCCTATTCTTTATGTCTTGAAATATTGCTTTTGTTGATGATTATTAAATAAACAAGAAAAAAAACACCTGAGTATCTGTGTAACCACACATGACTTGACCGTGATCACATATGTAGAAAGTGTCAAAGGAAAGATTCAAACCCAGACTTTCCAGACTTCATCTCTGTCACTCTATTCAATACACTACTCTGGCCCTCATATTAAAAATGAAATATCCTTTCAAATCAACATTTTTATGGCATTTTGAATTAAATAGTTAATTTTGCAAGGCATTCTAAGATAACATTCCCTAAAAGATATTTATTTCATAGCTATTTACATGGCAACGGAATATCATTTCAGATCCATCCAGACACCCAATATGTGCAAATTGTACCAAAAAATAAAGGTGATATTTTCAGTATTTGAACATATATTCCAGAGATGGCAGCCTCTGTGTTTGACAATTTCTAACAAAGATGGAAATTGCATAGATGAAGTCCACATGTTGAGAAGTGCAAAGGTTATTATGGAGATGGAACCATGATAAAGCTCTTTCAAAAAAAAGTCTTATGATTTTTAGTGGAATATATTCCTGTATCAAGATCACACTAGCCTACAAATGTTGTGAACATATTTTACCATGACATATTGAAAAACAAAACAAAACACCAAATACTGCTTAGAATAACATTTCTAGTTATCCCAAGGGGAATCAACTTTCATTACACTAGGCTAAAATATTTTTAAAAATCAAAGAGTATGGTAAAATGTTGCTTAAAACATAAAGAACAAACAAAACAAAAAAGTCTAACTTAGGATCAGAGTGAATTTCTGTATAAAGATTTGTCTAAAGTTTGAAGACAATTCTGTTTATATTCTATTCATGCCTCAGAGTTCAGAGTACCAAGTAAACTATCTAGTTTTTCTGAATCGTGTTGATTTTCTGGTCCATAAAATAAGGAACACAATTGGCATTTGTTATTTGAGTGCTTTGAGATATTTGGATCAGGCAAGTTGTTGTAGGGGAAAAAATTCAAATTTAGTCTCATATTCACACTTATTAAATGTGTTAATCTGAGCAAATCACTGAGCCTATTTTTGCCCCAATTTCCTTATCTGTAAAATGGAGATTATAATAGCATCTACCTCCTGAGGTGTATCTGAGGATAAAATGAAAATATATTTGTAAAGAGCTTTGCAAACCTCAAAGTGCTATATAAATGCTAGCATATAGGAAGTGGAAATCAAAGGAATGCCCATCAATTGTGGAATGGCTAAACAAGCTGTAGTATATGATTGTGATGGAATATTATTGTGCTAAAGAAATGACAAGCAGAATGGTTTCAGAAAGACCTGGAAAGACTTGTATGAACTGATGTATAGTGAAGTGAGAAGAACCAGGAGAATGTCGTGCCCAGTAACTATAACATTGTTTGATGAAGCACTATAAATATTCTCAGCAAAACAATGATCCAAGACAATCCCAAAGGACTAATGATAAAGTGTACTATCCACCTCCAATGGAAGAACTGGTTATTGATTGAACACAGACTGAAGTATGCTGTTTTTCACTTTCTTTTTTTTCTTTTATTCAAGTTTATTCAAGACTAATATGGTAATGTTTTACATAACTTCACATGTAAATCCTATACTTGATTGCTTACTGCCTCAGAGAGGGGGGAATGGAAGGAGGAAAGAAAGGATAGAATTTGGAACTCAACATTTTAAAGAAAAATGTGTCTTATTAAAAAAAGAAAAAAATAAATGCTAGTATGATGATGGTGATGAAGTAACTTCTTTTTTCCAACTTGTCTTCATCCCACACTTACCTCCTATTTGATATAGATGATACCAGCAAAATTTGAGTAATTACAAATTTTAGAGAGGCACAGTAAGTAGATAGAGGATGGGGCCTGGAATTGGGAAGACACCTTCATAAGTTCAAATCCAGGCTCAGATACTTACTAGTGGTGTGAGCCTGGGCAAGTCATTTAATCCTGTTTTCCTTAGTTTCCTCATCTGTAAAATGAGCTAGAGAAGGAAATGGCAAGCCACTCCAGTGTCCTTGCCTACAAAACCCAAAATGGGACCATGAAGAGTTGCACATGACTGAAAAACAACTGAAACAAACTTTGGAAGAACCTTTACTTCAGACATACCATCTTATCATCCAGTAGTTGGGCTCCTAAATTTTCCAGGGTAAAAGGCAGGTCACACTAGACCTTAAACACATGTCTTTTGTGGCCACCAGGGCATGGGATGCTACTTATATGGAGGTAGTAGTGATGAAGTGAAGAGGGAGGAAAATGGGCACAGGGTCACTTACATAATCTTGGAAAGAAGTTTGGAGCACTTGAGCAACATGGAGACAACAGATGGAGTGCTAGGGGATAGGAGTATGGGGTCCCATTTTATAGAGTTTTGGTGGTGGGGGTTGGACTCTTTTTCATATCAATCTCATCTCAAAGTTATCGGCAACATCTTAGGACTAGTTCATTTGCATAACATTTTTTTTTGGTCTTCCTTCACATGGTTGGAGATTATCTGAAGCTTACAAAACAGTTAGCAGGACAGAGGAGCATTGACCCTAGTCAAAGCCTAGCTGTCTTCCCCTAGTCTCAGCATGCAGCCACAATTAATTTATGAGGCAGTTTCCAGTTGCTCCTATGCTCCCCTAATTTATGAGATGGGTTGCAAGTAACTTCTATACTCCCTTAATTTATGGAAGAGTTTGTAAGTGACTTCTAAGTTTCCCTTTGCAATCTTCCTACTAGTAGTAGGCTTCCACCAGTCACAGATGACCATAGATCAGCAGCGCCTTAAAGAGCCACAGGCCACAATGTGGCTGTGCAGTCTGATATGGGAGCCACAGCTCCTGCCACAACGAGGACATCGGAAAACTGGGCTCTCTGTTGCCCATCGGTTCCTGTGTCTCATTCGTTTTTCTTCCTCTAGAGCTTGGAGGCCCACCACAGCTGCACAAAAACGGATCCTGAGTACTGAACTCCATCGGGCACGGTCCTTGGCCATCTCCTCCCAGCTGCCAGTATCTATTCTCAGAGCTCTCAAGTCTCATTTACATACATCTCTGTAGCGAAGCTGGGGGCGTCCAGCTGGTCTTTGGCCTGAGGCTAACTCACCATAGAGTAGGTCTTTAGGAATGCCCCTGTCTTGCATGCGGTGCACATGACTGAGCTAGTGCAGTCGTCTTTGTTTCAATAGCATGTAGATGCTCCGAAGTTGCGCATGTTGGAGCACTTCTGTGTTGGTGATCCTATCTGACCAAGATATGCCAAGGATGCGCCGAAGGCAGTGCATGTGGAAGCTGTTAAGCTTCTTCTCTTGTCTAGTGTATGTAGTCCATGTTTTGCTGCCTTACAGTAAGATACTCAGGACACATGCTCTATAGACGGCAAATTTGGTTTGTCTTGTCAGTTTACTGTTTGCCCAGACACACTTGGCAAGCTTGGACATGTTTGAAGTAGCTTTCCCAATCCTCTGATTGATCTCAGAATCAAGTGACAAATGGTCACTGACAATAGAGCCAACACGGGAATCTTCCTACTATAGTTACCTTATGCTTACTATACTAATTGGAAGGTGGGGGTGGTTACAAGGACCAGGACAAGATATAATTTCAACACAACTGAATGAGGGCCACTTTTATTTTTTCAAGGAAGATAAATTATTGCTGAATCCTTTATGATAGTATCCCCAAAGTATTTTATTGTGTGTTTTCTAATTTATTTTTTCCAAATGATATTTATCTTATTTTCTTAACATCACACGTTTGAAGAAAAAGAAAAGAAAAAGAAAACCCCTGCAACAAATACACATAAATGAGTGAAATAAATTCCCTTATTGGCTAGGTTCAAAAATATGTGCCATATTTTGTTTTCTGAGTCTCTCACTTTTTGGGGAGTTAAGTGGGCAGCATATTCCATCTTTCCTCTTCTGGAATAATAGTTTGTCATTTTATTGATCAGGGGTCTAAAGTCTTTCAAAATTGTTTTTTTTTTTATTTTTAATGCTATTGTCATTTTATAAATTATTCTGTTTATGCTTGCTTCCCTCAGCAAAATTTCAGAGAGGTCTTCCTAGTTTTCCTGAAACAGACCATTTCATAATTTCTTACAGTGCTATGATATTCCATTTTTTAAAAATACCATACTTTGGCCATTCCCCAGTAGTCAGACATTTCTAGTTTACAGTTTTTGTCATTATGAAAAGAACTGACACAAATATTTTTGCACATATGGAACCCTTTTCTACTTGTATCTACTTGCCTGTTAATAACTGTTAGTGGTATCATTAGGTTAAAAGTATGTACAGATTGGTGACATTTTGGTAGTCATTTTAAATTGTTGTCCAGAATGGATATATCAATTCAGAGCTTTATAAACAAGGTATCTTTATTGTTAAAATGCATTTAACAAATATTATTGAGCACCTACAAGGTGCACATTAATTTGTTTGGTAATTAAGGGATACAAAAATCTTTCTGTGATTTTAGCCTTGATGAATTTTATTTGTATATCTCACGAGAAGAGTTACTAAGCAAGTTAATAGTGAAAGTTCCTATCTTGGAGTAAAATAATTACAGATTTGGAAGCTACCTTAGAGATTATTTAAACCAACTTTTTTTCCCAATGCAGTAAAACCCTTTATAACATCACAGAAAGATGATTAGTAAATTTTTGAATATTTCTGAAAATGGAGAATTTTTTTTCACACATGGTAGATTGTTTCATTTTTTAGCTCTAATTAAAAAACTATTTTATATGTTGATTCAGCATTGATGAGAATTTTGGCGAGCCTAGTTCCTCAATACTCTTTATATAAATAAAAAGAAAATGCCTACCTATTTTATAAATGAATAATTAAAGAAATAATTGGAGAAAAAAGATGAACCAGAACTTCAACAAAGAAAAGCTTTTAATCTAAGAAATTAAAGGAACAAAGAAATGAGCAGAAAACATAGGAGAATTATCTGATATAATTAAACTATCATTATAGATTAGAATATACCAAAGAGAAGACACAATGGAAAGAGTAACAATTTAATTGCAGTGACAGTTCTAGGAACAAAGTTGAATATACACAAAAAGGGCATCAAATTGGATTAAAAAATACTGAAAATGAGAGCATGAGAGATTGGGAAAGAAAATCTGATTTCTGTATCAAGACAACTATCATTAAGATGGAGCAAGACAAATTGATAATAACATGGAGAAAATTGAGGAACGGGTAACAAAATCAGATTACAGAACAGCTCAACTTGAAATTTCTGTAGGCAAATATGACAGAGCTAGAAAAGAGAGATCAGAGATATAACTTTGGATTTATATCACAAGATTACTCAAAATTGCTCATCTTAAATCTGTCTACTCTCATAAACACTCTCTTTGTGGGCAATCCCAAACATAACTCAGAAGTCATGAAAGAACTTACTCTTTGAATTCCCTTTTTCCTGACATCTTATTGAAGAGCTCTTTGTTTTACAACCCGCTCAAGTTCACCTAGTTTCTTTGGCCTTTAAAAAGAGACATGCATAAGGGAATTCACACAGAGAAAAACAGACAGAGACTGTAGGTCTGGCACAGGACAGTCTCCTTTAGTCCCCTGACTGTAGGCTTGCACATCTATGGTGTCAACTCAATAATATGGATTGAGGAACCAATACCTAATGAAGACATGGACCAAACAGGAAATGGCCCTATGAAGTCACAGAAAAAATAGAGAAAACTCACTGAGTTCCACATTAGCTGCTGGAGCAAAGGCATCTTAGTTCTTTTCTGAGGAGTAATACAGAACAGGTTTAGGAGGAGAAGGTGCATAGCAGAAGAAACAACCATAATAACATTGGTATTCTTGTTATAAATAAAACTAGACTATATGAGTTGTATAGATCCTTTCAGAAAGGCAAAAAATTAATTTATAAAATTTTAAAAGGCAAAGATATTAGATTATGAATATCACCTCCAAAACAGAAGTGGTAGAGTGAGAAATTCATTTTCAGAAAACTATTTGAGGCACAATTGAGATGGATGAGTTTTGTGGAGAGCAAATGAGAGCAAAAGCTTGTGGTGATGGATAGGGCAGGGTATGCCCTGTACTTTCAGCTCTGAGAAGCTTTCATAATGAGGTGGGTCTCTCTTTTATGGTCTCAGTCCTCTACTGGTTTTCATTGATCATGGCCCCCACAAATGTTTTACATTTCTATGCTCTTCTGAAGACTTACTCTTATTCATCATGGTAATATGAAATTCAGACCTGTCCAAGGGTCTGGAGGCTAGATGCCCTGATACATAGCCCTCAAGACTCAAATATTTCTTAAAGACCTTTATAAAGATTCCTTCTCCTGAATTTGATGAAATTCATTCATGAAATCCAACAAGCAACTCATATCATGTCTGAATCTTAATATTGAGGCTTCATAAAGTCATGTCTCTTTTTTTTCTTTTTAAAATAGAATTTTATTTTCCAAAATGTATGCAAAAACAAATTTTAACATCAATTTTTTAAAACTTTGTGTTCCAACTTCTCTTCCTCCCTCCATTCCTACCCCCCCCACATACCACCCACAAGAACTCAAGCAATTCAGAATAAGTTATACATGAGTAGTCATGGAAAACATTCCCATATTAGCTAGGTTGTGAGAGAAAACAGTAAAAAAACCCAAAATTTCAGATTAAGGAATTGTCAAAGAGGAAAAAAAATTCTTAAGTGTGTTTCCATCTGTTTTCAGATATTATCAGTTCTTTCTCTATAGATGGGTAGCAATTTTTATAAGTTCTTCAGGGTTATATTGGATCATTGCCTTGCTGAAAATAACTACATGCTTCCCAGCAGATCATCTTATGCTACTGCTGTTATTTTCTATACAGTACATTTCACTCTGATTCAGTTCATGTAGGTCTTTCCAGGTTTTTCTGATAGTATCCTGTTCATCTTAACCTATATATAGTACCTTAAACTTGACAGAGAATTTTCTTCATAGTAGCCCAGCAAAGTAGGTACCATACGTTTTGCCATTAAATTCAATCATCATAACTATTTCCCTCCATCCTATTCCCTTCCCATGATATTTACTCTATTTTCTATCTTCTTTTTACCTATTCCTCCTCAAAAGCGTTTTACTTCTGACTATCCTCTTCCACACTCTGCACTCCGTTTTTTTCACCCTTCCTTCTTTATCCTCTTCCCCTCCTACTTTCCTGCAGATTTAAATAGATTACTCCTCCCAATTGGGTATGAATGTTATTCCTTCCATGAGCCCACTCTGATGAGGCTAATGTCTTTGAGCTAATTCAGTGTTCTAAAATTTTCTTCCTCCCTCTTTCCTCAATGCTCCCTATGAGATCAAGGAATTCAATATGTCTATGTCATACTGGTGCAATACTGCAGTACTGCAGAACATCTTCATCTTCCTTGAAAGTGTTTTGCTTTTTACTGCTCTATCCTCCAATCGTCCCTTCACTCCTTCCCTTCTCTGCCCCCCCCCGCCACCTTATCTCCCTCCCCTCCCTTAGGGCAAAAATATATTACTATACCTACTTGAGTATGTATGTTAGTGTTTCTTTGAGTCAATTCTGATGATATTAAGGTTCACTCACTCCCCAGCTCCTTTCCCCTCTTCTCCTCCCCTTCATAAGGTTTTTTCTTGTTTCCTTCATGTGAACTACCTCTCCCCAGACCATCTCTCCCTTTCCCCCTCCCCAAGTCAATTCCTCCTACACCTTGACCTTGTTTTAAAGATGTCATCATAGATTAGTTAGGTGGCACAATGAATAAAGTACAAGCCCTGGGTCCAGGAGGTCCCAAGCCCAAATCTAGCCCCAGACATAAGACACCCCACCCTGTCTGCCCCACAGAGAACAAAACATAAATGCTTTACAGATATCCCTTCATATTCCGTTCAGACCTGTGTCTTCTGTAAATTCCTTACTGAGACAGTTCTCATGAATTCGAAGTATTATCTTCCCATGTAGGAATGTAAACAGTTTAATCTTTTGATACCTCTCGTGATTTCTTTTTCCTGTTTACCTTTTTATCTATCTCCAGGGTCTTGTATTTGAAAGTCAAATTTCCTATTCCGTTCAGGTCTTTTCATCATAAATGCCTGAAAGACTTCTTTCTCATTGAAATCCCATTTTTTCCTCTCAAAGATTATGGTGAGTTTTGCTGGGTACATGATTTTTGGCTGCAGTCCCAGTTCCTTTGCCCTCTAGAATATCATATTCCATGCCCTCCCGTCCTTTAATGTAGAAGTTGCTAGATCTTACTTTACTCTTATTGGAGATCCACAGTATTTGAATTCCTTTTTTCTAGCTGCTTGCAGTATTTTCTCCTTGACCTGGGAGTTCTGGAATTTGGCTATAATATTCCTGGAGGTTTTCCTTTTGGGATCTCTTTCAGGAGGTGATTGGTGGATTCTGTCTCTTTCTATTTTAGCTTCTGCTTCTAGAATACCAGGGCAATTTTCCCACACAATATTTTGGAGGATGGTGTCTAAGCTTTTGTTTTGGTCATGGTTTTCAGGTAGTCCAATGATTTTCAAATGATCTCTTCTAGATCTATTTTCCAGGTCAGCTGTTTTTCCAGGGAGATATTTCACATTGCCCTCTATTTTTTCATTCAGTTGGATTTGCTTTACTGTGTCTTGGTTTCTTATAAGGTCACTAGCTTCCATTTCTTCAATCCTAATTCTTAGGCAGTTATTTTCATCAGACTGTTTTTTAATCTCCTTTTCCATTTGGCTTTTCAAACTGTTGACTTTTTCCTCATGACTCTCCTGCATTGCTCTCATTTCTTTTTTCATTCTTTCCTGTCTTTCTCTACATCTTCCTTCTATTTCTCCTACTTTCTCTTCACAGTCCCTTTGGAGAACTTCCATGGCCTGAGACCAGTTCATATTTTTCTTGGAAGCTTTGGATGTTGGAGCTTTGATGCTGTTATTATCTTCTTCTTCTGAGGTTGTATTGTGGTCTACCTTTGCCCCAAAGAAGTTTTCAATGGTCTTCTGCTTTCTCTGCCTACTCATCCTGGCTTACTATTTCTTGGCTTTTAACTCTTTCTTAAAGTGTGGTGCTGCTTCCAGGACACACTTTTTGAGCTACAGCATGGCCCAGGGGGTGATTGGGCTTCTTCTCAGCCTTCCTGGGCTCAATCTTATTTGATTTTAAACTATCCACTGTGGGGGGAGTGGCTGGGGGTGGGGGGCTGCTTCTCAGCTTTGCTCCTTTTCCCAGCTTCAGAGAGTCCCAGGTGTTTTGGTTTGGGGGGTGGGGCAGGTTGTTATCTCGTCTGACCTGTTCTCTGGTCTGGAGATAACCTCAAGCCTACTTACTAAACAACCAACCATCAAAGCTTTCTGTGGTGTGGTTCTTAGCTTCAATGAGCCTGCTCCCCTGCTCCCCTCCCCCACCTGGGCCTCCCTCCACTCGGGATTTCTTCCTGGTTCCCCGCTGGGGTGGGACAGTCAAATTCTACCTCCCAGTCCACTGGTACCCCTGCACTTACACCCTGGCCAGCCATTCAACCCGACCGCTCGCTCAGTTCCAGAAGATGCTGCTGCTGTAGCTGATTCAGAGGCTCTGGGGTAAATTCTTCGGGTGGGTGTCTGGTGTGTTGGCCTGATTGCAGGGTTAGGCTTTACTTATGGCCCAGTATGGCCCCCTGAAATCTATCTATAGCTGGAGAAAACTCTCAGCCTGTATTGTTGTGTGTTTTTCTTCTCTAAGGGTTCTTTTATTGCTATTTTTGGGGTGATTGTATCAGGAGCTCTGTGCATTTAATGTCTTTCCTCCACCATCTTGGCTCTGCCCCCCCAACTCATGTCTCTTAATAACTAGACATCACCTGAAATAATGTCAAAGCTCCAGTGGTTCTTCCCTAACAGGCTGTGTTTTTCCATCAAGGGCACTGACCAGTAAAATGTAGCTCCTCCCACTTTGCTTGTCATAATGATTAACTTTAATATGTTCAGGGGCATATCTAAATATTAAATGGCACTAGTTTACAAAACAGACATGACCTTCTCCACCTTTCTCTGAAAAAGAAATGGGTAGACTATCATTTCTATAGATCATCTTCCATCATAGGAGCTGTTGGGTCACCTGGACCTGGAAATCTTATTGAGCCAAGAATTTACTATTAAGTGCTTCTGGCTCCTACCTTTATTCTTTTTTTTTTCTTTTTAGTGAGGCAATTGGGGTTAAGTGACTTGCCCAGGGTCACACAGCTAGTAAGTGTTAAGTGTCTGAGGCTGGATTTGAACTCAGGTACTCCTGACTCCATGGCCGGTGCTCTATCCACTGCACCACCTAGCTGCCCCCCTAACATTATTCTTCAAAGCTCTGCACCACATCCACCAGGTCATCCAAGATGACAGGATCAATCAATAACCAATTATTAAGTAAGTACTATGTATGAAATGTTCTACTTGGTACTCAGTATATAAGAAGAGAAAAATGTCTCTGTCCCCAAGGAGCTTATATTCTAAAGTGGAAAACAACACGCATATATGTTACAATATATAAAATCAATACAAAGTTGATTTGGGATGTACCTAGGACCTGAAGAGATCAGGAGAGGCCTTCTGTTGCAGGTAACATTTGAGCCAAGCTTTGAAAGAAGCTGGGCATTCTAAGATAGAGAGGTGAGGAAGGAATGCATTCCAGGCACTGGAAATAGTCAGTGCAAAAGCATAGCAATGGAAGATAGGATGTCAAGTGGGAAGATGAGCAAGAAGGTCAATTTTGGGGGTATCATAAGGTGAGGGAAGGATAGTAATATATAGTGGGATCAGGAAAAAATGAAGGTGATCCTTCTCCATAGTACAACTGTTCTGGCTACCATGTTACCTGGTATCCTAATTCACTTGGTAGCCTGCCTTCACTTCATATACTTTCACACAAGAGTAATGTGGCCCATCATTAGAGGGCCATCATTCAGGTTACATTGGTATTGGATGAAGATATAATTATTAATGATTATATTCACAGAGAAGTGATCACACATCATCATGATTTCATACTCCTAGCCTTAGAAAAGACAAGATATGTTCTGCCCCCTGATCTAGGGTTAAGAGAGGTCATTCATTACAACAATGTTTCTTCTACTACACTATGGGTAATTTAATGAGAAACCATTTCTGAATGATAGGAAAAAAGTAATAGAAACCTTTACAATATACTGGTTAGTAGGGTGTTTTTTCCTTCTCACTGATATAAAAAAAGTTATTGAATCTTTGATCCCTGTTATTTTATTAAGCCTCCTGGGTATATCAAATTGCAGGGAAGACCGAGGCCTCTTAGTAATGAATTTGCAAATTACATGAAAAGCTTCAGCAGCTTCATCAGACTGTACTGTGGACTCCTTGTAAGAGATTTGTGCAATAGAGCATTGCATTATTTAGTGCTTCCATAATAATTTAATTACTACTTTAACCTTTTGGGCTGGGTCTATGATTTCATCTGCATGGGGAATTCCTTCTGTAAAAACTCCCTCCACCAATACATACTTGAGAAAATTTGTTGATATAGTGGATAGAACACCAGACTTGAAGTCAAAGACCTAAATTCAAATCTTGCCTCCACACATTATTAGCTCTGAGATCCTAAGTTACTTAACTTTCTTTATACTTATTTTTCTCCCCTGAATAATGAAGATATGATTTTTAAAAACCTTAAAGCATTACATAAATACTGGAAATTATCTGCAACTTATTGTGTTAGATAATAGCTTACGGCACTAAGAGGTTCAGTGGCTTGCCCATGAGTGCACAGTTTGCATGTGTGAGAGGCAGAATTTTAAATAAAAAGTCTTCCAGATTCAGGTCTGGTTTTCTCTTCTCTCCTTTGGTTCCATGCTACTTCTCATTAATTTAACCTAATTTTGAAAAATTGTGGTCGTAGAATATTATAAAATGGGTTTGTGATCAATGTGGGAAATATCTCTATCTACAAATATTAAATGATGTAGACTTGACTTGTGAGTTCAAAGGAAAGGTGCCAGAGTTTCTCTCTCCAAATAGCCTTTATATTTTACCTTGCATTAAAGGACCTCAAATGTGTATTAAATGAATGCCTTTGCCAATTTTACCATGTGAGAGTACTGACGGTAGTCTTTAAGGAATGAGTCCCTTTGTAGAAAGATTCCCTAAAGAGATAGAACTTGACATTTGTGTAAAGGTCAGTGCATTAGAGCTTATCCTGATCTGACAGTAGTTACTTCCTAATCTTGAGACATGAATGTACATTCCAAGCTCCCCTATTAAAAGCTGACACTAGAGCAGTACTATGTTGAAAGAGGCAGGTTCATTTCCTTTACATAAAAGTGGTGACTTAGAAATCAGTTGTAATTCCCAGCTCTGCTCATGAATAGCCTTGTAATATAAGGCTGGTCACATTATTTCTATTCTTCAGTCAGCAAAGAATTCAGTATTTACCTTATATGTGAAACTATATTATGTGTATAAGAATAAGTAAAAATATCTCCCTTTTTTTACTCATTATAATATTATTTTAGCTACAATATTTCACTGATGCACAGTGATTTGCTACTGCATAAAAGCAGAAATGATGGCATAAAAGTGGTTTATTGTCAAACAACTGTAATTGTAGGGATCCATTTGGTGTCGTTTATCCACATAGGAGCTCAAGGTGCTTTTATGTGGTTTTAAAATGAAGTTCTGTATTGTTAAGTTTCTCAGCATAATGCTAAATAGTCTCTTAAAAAGTTAAATTTGGTAAGATTTCAGCATAATGTGTGATCCCTGCTACTAGGAAAAGCTAAAGTTGACAGATTGCTTGAGTTCCCAAGTTCTGAGCCTCATTAGGGCTAAGCGCAATCAGGTGTCCACAGTGGCACCAATGACACCACTGTGGTGAGCTCATGGGAATGGGGGGCAACAGGTTGCCTAAGGAGGGGCGAAGCAGTCCAGGTTGGAATTGGAGCAGGTACATTGGGCTCATGAGTAGCCATTGATCTTCCTGCCTGGTCAAGATCGGGAAACCTTGTCTTCCTACTAACTCTCCCAAAATGAAAACATGTAACATAAGGGCAAAAATTGTAGAAGAATATTAGTGTCAGCTCAACTTGAAGTATAAGCATAAAAATGCATCTGGGGATTTGAGTTCAATACAAGCTATTTATGTGATAATGATAATAAAAAAATCAAATGGAAACTTAGGTTACAGTGAGAGGCATGGTGTCTAGGAACAGGAAGGTGATAATCTTCCTGAATTGTGTCAAAAACACCCACTTCTGTGCTCAGTCCTAGTTGCTGCATTTTAGGAGAAACACTGATAAACTGGAGACTATCCAAGGAAGATTAATTACAGTGATGAGTTTCAAGTTTATGCCATATGAGGATCAACTGAAAGAACATAGGATATTTTTCCTAGAGAAGAGAAGACTTGGGTTAGGGGTTAGGGACTGAGGAGAAGGAGACATGATAATTTTTCAAGCATCTGTAGGACACTTGAGATTATTTTGTTTGGACCCAGAGGACAAAACTGGGAGTAAGGGGTGGAGGTTACATAGAGACAAACTTGAATTGATGTAAGGAAAAATTTCCTAATTTTAGAGCTATCCAGAAATGGACTGATCTGTCCAGGAATTTAAAGGCTTCATCCTCAATGGAGGCCCTCAAGCAAAAACAGGAAGAGCCATCATTCTGAGAAAGAACATTATTATATGTTTAGAAAGGTAAAATATATTAAAATAATCGTGTGCTTGCATGTGTTAGAACTAATGTAAACACTGCACTCTGATAATAGAACAGAAACATGGTCAGATGGTATAAAGTACACAACTCAATGGTGATGGTTGTCACTATAATTACTTTAGGGGATATAAACTCAATCAAGTCAGTCGAAAAGCATTTATTCAGTCCCTAATGAAAAAGAAAATGAGTTCAGTTTGGGACACGTCTATTGGATATCCTGTTTGAGATATCCAAGGTGGAGATGCAAGACTAGAGGAGAGAGGTCTGGACAAATAAATCTGAGAATCATCTGCATAAACATGATAACTGAATTCAAGAGAGCTGATAAATTCATCAAGTGACATTTGAATATAGTCTTTCCTTTCTTCTCCATTTTCAATATTATTCTGAAAAATGCTCAACCCTTAGAAAACTAGGTATCCTATAGACTACATTCAAATGACTAAATGACACATTTACATATATTAAAACCAGACAATGCTAAAGAAATTACAATGTCGTAAAGAATTTTTAAAAGCTCAATTAAGTGAAAATTAAAAGAGAGAAAAGAGAGAAAATGATCAACAAAATTGAAAGTACAACAGAAAAAAATCCACAAAAGCAATAAAGAGTATACTTGCAGCAAAAATACTAAATTGCACAAAATGCAAAGATGCTAGAAATACAGGTTCAGAGAAATAGTGAATTATCAAAAATACTGGAAAACATATGGATGAACAGCATGGCATACTGGATGCTGAGTTAGCCCTGGAGTCAGGAAGACTTCATGACTGGCTTATGACACATGTTGGCTGTCTAACCCTGAGCAAATCACTTCTCAGTACTGCCACAGAGCTCTCTAATATTATAAACTGAGGAGCATGTGCTAATCTGACTTGGTAGAAGGTGTTTCCCAGCAGAGAGTTCTTTTTTTTTGTGGGGCAATGAGGGTTAAGTGACTTGCCCAGGGTCACCCAGCTAGTAAGTGTCAAGTGTCTGGGACTGGATTTGAAGTCAGGTCCTCCTGAATCCAGGGCTGGTGCTTTATCCACTACAAATACACCACCTAGCTGCCCCAGCAGAGTTCTTTATAGCAATGAAATCACAGATCATAGGTCTCATCATCTCTCATACATAAATAATACACATGTACATATGTATACATGTATGTATATGTATGTATACATACATACAAGCATACAGTTACCTCCTGAGTCCATAAGGTTAAGATATCCTGAGTGCTAGCAGACAGCAGAAAATGACTCAGTGTTTATGCTTCTCAGAGGAAAAAATATGCCATAGCCAAAGAAACTCTAGTTAATAAGTACAAGTTTAAGCCCTGTTTGGATTGCTAGGATAGTCAGATAATATGGCTTGATTGGACAATACAGACCAAAAGTTAATATTAAATAATGCCTTGGTTAAATATTTAATGCCTTAGTTAATTATTAGTTAATATTAAATAATGCCTTTCATACATATATATGTATATACATATATACACAATACACATATATACATATATATACATACATACATAATACATATATATATACATATATACATATATACATACATATATATATATATATATATATATATATATACACCAAAGCACATATGTGCATGATTATGGTTTTCTATGCTGTAAGCATTTCTTTTGTAATAAAGGAAATAAATAGCTTTCCTATACCTCATATCTGCATTATGTAGATATATACCACATATGTACATTAAATAACTTTCCTAGAATGGGCTTTATTAATTCCTCTTAGGGGACACATTAGATATGAGTTTTACCTTAACTTTGTTGAAGAGATTATCTGTTTAAATTGGGGTTGGAGGCATATTGAAGAATGTGAGAAAAAGTCAGAACTTCCTCCCTTTATAGTGTGGTTTCTACAGAACTAAACTTAGTCTCTTCATGACTCAAGTCAAAACCTCTTAGAGAAAGGTGATCCCTGTTTTACAGGTAAAGACTTCAATGCTTTGAATTATTTGAAGTTGCTTAGAAATGGGCACACAATATGTCTCAAAGACCTACTCTACCATCTTGCCAAAATCTTTCGACTCAGATCATCTTGGTTTTCAGTCTCGTTTTTCTATCTTCGAAACATTTCCTCTTGAAGAAGCCTTGACATTTTTCTTGAAATGGTGCGTGAAAAAGCTTTTCTCAAATGTTAAATAAAATATAAACTCTAGAGAAGTATCATGTTTAGAAGTATCATGACAGTGGTAGAGGAATAGCCTTGGTATTAAGACTTGGGTTCAGGTCCTTCCTCTGAAACATGTTACTGTGAGCAAATGACAGAGACTCTCAGTGTGCTAAGTAATCCTATAAGACACAGATACTGAGCAACATTGTTGGAATGAATTTTCACACAAGGATTTTCCCACATGGTTGAAATCACAAATCTGGAACCCAAAATAACTAACTGAATAAATGTCTATAGCTATATCTGTATCTGCTATAAAAATACTTGTACATCCCTCCCTCACTTAAATGCAAATCAGTGTAAGTCAAGACACCACCTGATGTCATGGTCTTCTTCAATAACAAAGGACAAAAAAAAAAATGAAAAGAAGGTGTAGCTATGGAAACAAAATAACTGGGAATTAGTTATGTTTTCATTAAGCAGGACAGATTCAAACTAACATCACGGGGACATTTTTATGTCAGCACTGAATTTTTCAAATAGTAAGTATAAATATTCCTTCTTTCAAATAAATAAAATCTTCTAAAATATGGCTTAATCGGTGTTTGTTTATACTTGTCAGCTTCCAAAATAGCACATTTTTTTTAGCAACAATGAATTCAAATTGTGTTATTTTAAAAATAGATTGGGGTAGCTATGTGGCACAGTGGAGAAAAGCACTGGCCCTGGATTCAGGAGGACCTGAGTTCAAATGTGACCTCAGACACTTGACAATTACTAGATGTGTGACCTTAGGCAAGTCAATCATTGCCCCACCCAGAAAAAAAAAAAGACTTCCCATTTTGGGGCAGCTAGGTGGCACAGTTGATAGACCACTGGCCCTGGAGTTAGGAGGACCTGAGTTCAAATCTGGCCCCAGACAATTAACACTTACTAGCGGTGTGACCCTAGGCAAGTCACTTAACACCAACTGCCTCACACACACACAAAAAGATTTAAAGTTTTAAAGTGTGTTTTAGTGGGTCAGTGTGTCTATCCTATCACACACTGTTCAAGTGTATTGCTTCCATTAAAATGTCATTTTTTTCCTTAGGATTTAGGACAGCAATTAAAGTACTTTAAAAATCAGGATTTATCTTGTAAGGCATTGTATGCTTTAAACAAATTTGATCAGACAGTAAGTTACAAAAATATTTTGAGAGAATTCTTTGTGATGGTTCACTGCAAAATGTACATTAAAACAATTTTGGTATAAAATGAAACACTCTACATGTCATTTCAAAGTTATAAAAATGAAGTTCACTCCTGGTTCTAGGAATAGGTAAAGAACTGTTCCTGAATATCTTAAGATTATAGATAGGACTGGAAGGGATTTTAGAGTTCATCTAAATCAAACCTCAGCTAGGGGCAGCTGGGTCACACAGTAGATAGAATGCCATGCCTAGAGAAAGGAATATTCATCTTTCTAAGTTCAAATCTGAGGTACTCACTAGCTGTGTGACCCTGGGCAAGTCACTTAACCCTGTTTCCTTCACTGTAAAATGAGCTAGAGAAGGAAATTGCAAACTACTCCAGTATCATTGTGAAGAAAACCCCAAATGGGGTCCCAAAGACTCAGACATGACTGAAAAATAACTACAAAAACAATCAAACCTCATTACTTTAAAGATAAGGAAATTGATGCCAAAATCAAATAAACAAGTATTCATTAAAGCACTTAATATATTCCAGGAACTGTACTAAGCACTGGGAGAAAAAAGAAAGGTAAGAAGTCTTTTTTCTGGAGTTCACATAAGGAAAGCAATTCACATAAAAGACAAAGAGGATAAATTGGGGATAATTTCAAAGGGAAGTCACTGGCATTAATAGAGACAGGGAATGGCTCCTGCCTGAAGGTAGGATTTGAACTGAGGCTTTAAGGAAGTCAGGAGTCAGAGGTGAGGAGGCAGGGCCTTGTAGTCATGGTCAGTATGCAGTGAAAAGGAAAGAATTATCAGGAGATGGAATTTTATGTTCAAGGAATAGCAAGAAAGCCAGTGTTACTGAATCATAGAGAACATAGAAGAGAACAGAGTGCTAACATTTGGAGGCAAACATGACTGCAACATTGCCTGCCCTATTCCTTACATGACACTGGATAGGATCTGGATTAAAATCTTACCTCTGTCACCTTTATCAGCTGTGGCAATGTTGCAGTCATGTTTGCCTCCAAATTCCCCCCCGACAAACCTAATCAACCATTCTACAAATTCAACAGAGTTTTATATCACATATGATATGCTGTGTCCATCATTACTGATTTTTCCTAAATAGAAAATGGATATAAAGTTCAGACCCTGGTTCTCTGTCATCAGTAAAAGTAAAAGATGCCTGATATTGAGGATCATACTTTCAGATGACAGATATAACTTGGACTTCTCAACACCCTTCCCTGGGCCCCACTCTATCCAATAATGTTAGGTAATTCCCAGATCAATGAATGCCACTGTTATCAAAATAGGTTTCTTTGGAGAGAGGGATCATAAAACCAAAGATTTGGTATTGGATAGGAATCAAAAGGCCAGTTATTCCAATCCTCTTCTTTTACAAGTGAAAAAATTGAGATTAGGAAATCTACCTAGATTTGTCCAAGGTCACACAGGTGATAAGCATAAAAGGTGGGATTACAGGATTTGAACTCAGGCCCTGCAATTCTAAGAGTCAGTGCTTTTTCCATTGTATCTTCTGTTTGTGTGTGCAGTTTTTTTGTTTTGTTTTGTTTTGTTGTGAGGCAATTGTGATTAAGTAACTTGCCCAGGGTCACACAGCTAGTGTCAAGTGTCTGAGGCTGGATTTTAGTTGAACTCAGGTCCTCCTGACTCCAGAGCTGGTGCTCTATCCTCCATTGAATCTTTATGTTAACAATACCCAAAAGATGAAGTTTAAGTGGAAACCTGCAGACTAATAGAATCTTTGTCACCTACTACTTTACCTATTACTCTGCCACCTATTACTTGCCTTCAACAAGTTATATTATAGCCTTTTTGGGGCATTGATTTCTTCATCTGAAAGGTGGGTTGGATAGACAAGATAACCTCAAAGCTTCCCTTCAGCTCTAAATCTATGATTCTATGATTCTTAATTTTTCTATTCAAAAACAAATACAAATAATGACCATGAAGATAGGATTCATTGGAAAAAGACTCTGGTGCTGGGAAAGATTTTGCAGAAAAGCATGGAAGAGGATGAGATTGATAGTATCATGGAAGCAACAAACATGAACCAGGACAGACTTTGGACAATGATGGAGGAAAGAAGGGCCTGGCCTGCTATGATCCTGGGGTCATGAAAAGACAAAGATGACTCAATGACTGAACAATACCTTCCTTATTTCTATTAAAACCTGATAGAAAGAAGAGTAAATGAGTCAGCAAGTATTTGGTACCAATAGCATTCAGATCTATGGAAGGACACATTTCTAACCTATACAAAAAGAATTCATACTCTTTTTGAGGATTTTAAAAGTTTTGTGAAGTGAATCAATAATTGCTCTATAGTAACTATAGAATGAACTGGTTTTTGTTTCATTTTTTTGCTAACACATCTATCTTATATAGAAAATGTGTCTTCCAATTATACAACTCTTTCTTCCAAAAGCATAGAAGCACCTTCTTAAGTGTTTGTTTTTGTCATTCTATTTACATTAAGGATTTCCTTGTTAGGGAGGTAAAACCAGACCTTAGCCTTATTTTTTCCTGAATCAGAAGCTGTCACTGAGAATGGAATAGCTGATGAGACCAGCAAGACACAGTTTTTATTACCATAATGCTTTACCATTTATCTACCATAGGGTTACATACTGCTTTCCCTAAAAGAATGTGAGTTCTTTGAGGACACATGGCATTTCACTTTTCTATTTGAACCCTCAGCATTTCCAGTGTTCTTAAATTTGTCACTTTGGCTAATTTTCATCCTTACTATGTTTCTTCTTGTACTTCATACTGAAGGAACCTATCCCTAAATT
Organism: Dromiciops gliroides; assembly: GCF_019393635.1. Taxonomy (NCBI): domain Eukaryota; kingdom Metazoa; phylum Chordata; class Mammalia; order Microbiotheria; family Microbiotheriidae; genus Dromiciops; species Dromiciops gliroides. Next base: position 555,366,851 of record NC_057861.1, read on the forward strand.
TTGGCACATAATCTAATGAATCACATGGACCTCAAAAATGTTTCTAATCTAAGCCCTCGCCTATAGAGAGATAAAGTATTATTTGCTTTGATAATATAAAAGATCTATGGTTTTTGTTTGTTTTGGTTTTGGTTTTTTGGGGGGTTTTGTGGGGCAATGAGGGTTAAGTGACTTTCCCAGGTGACACAGCTGTGTCAGGTGTCTGAATCCGAATTTGAACTCAGGTCCTCCTGAATCCAGTACTTTATGCACTGTGCCACATAGCTCGACAAAATCATTTGGAGATTCTGTTCTTCTCCCATAACCTTCAAGAGCCCAGGAATACCTTTGTGTCCTAATAATATATCATGGTAGGGCTATAGTGTAGAAAAGTTATTGTTATCCCCATTTCATGGATGAGCTCTTATTTAAAGCCATCCATGGTAAAAAGGAGACTAAACTCAGGTTTCCTTCCTTTTCTTGTTTCTTCCTTTCTTTCCCTTAAGTTACTTGATTTCTGAACGGAGGAAAAATATATTACTATGCTCCATCTTTGGGTACCAAAAAAACTAGCCTTTTGGGCTAACAAGAGTATCTTTAGCCTAGGACGATTAATGAGTAATTCTGTTATTATAGGACCTTGTCCCTTTGTTCAGCCGATGCATTACTGAGGATTTATATGCATACAAATGGTTCGTGTTTCCTCAAAAAAGTGGAGGTGGCTATCTAAAAGAAATTAGTAGTAAAGGAAATATTATTTTGTAAAATTAAATCATCTTTTACATATATCTGAATTTCACATAGTGATCGATTTGCTTTCAAGACAAAGCATGCATAGTTACATGGTGAAAAGAGCATTTGACTGAATCAGGAAGACTTGGCTTCAATCTTACCTCTGACAATAGCCTCATAACCATGAGCAAGTTGCTTCACTTCTCTGGGATTCAATTTCCTAAGAAGGAAAATTGTAATTAATGATACCTCTGGCTCTTGTCTCTCAAGATTATTCTGATAATCAATTGACATTATATAAAATAGTGTTTTGTATAATGTAAAGTGCTACATAAATATCCATATTAATTTGATTATCACCATCAACATCTTTGAGGACAATCCTTAGCCTGCAATTTTAGGCCACAATCTGGAAATTGATGAAAACTCATTGTTACAATTGTACTTCACATCACCCTCCCTCCCCCAAAGCAGCATGCATCAAGAGCAATATTCTCTAATTTCAGAGAAAAGAGATGTTCTAAAAACCTAAGGAATTCCATGCTAAGATGTCCTGTGTGAGAAACTTATTTTTCACAAAGCTAGTAAGAATGGAAAGTAGCAAGTATTTTTTAAGCATCTATTATGTGTGAGGCACTGGACTAAGCATTTCAGAAATATTATCCTATTTGATTCTCAAAATAACCCTGAGTGGTAGGTGTTATTTTTACCCCAGTTCTATAGTTGAGGAAAATGAGACAGGCAGAGATTAAGTGACTTGCTCTGAATCATACAGCTAGTAAATATCTGAGGCCAGATTTGAATTCAGGGGTTCTTAAATTTAGGCCCAGTTCTTTATCCACCATGCCTCCTAAATACCTACTAATAAAAATAAAATCCAAAGGTGATAGCCCTAATATGAATTTTCACTTGATGTAAACACCTGACCACAAAACTATAACCTCAAAAACAAATGATTAATGTTTATATACAACCAACAAAAAAGAAATCACAGAAATTAAATGAATAGCTAAGCAAATAAGGGAAGAAAAAATAAAAACTTTAAGATTAATAAAAACTAATAAGTAAAATAAATTTCTAGCTCCAGGTGGAAAGTATAGAACACAGCTTTAAATTATGAAGCTGAAGAAAAGAGCTGGCATAAAGCCATACAAGATGAATCTCAGATTGCAACCATACAATTTCATTTAATTATCAGCCCCAGCCTCACAGAATGCAGCCATCAGAAAGTGGATCCATTGTAGGAGGATTGAAGGACTGGAGCAGGTTGAAAATGTTGTGACTGTCTTCTTAATGGCTGCATAGCCTGTAAAATACATTAGTTTTCAAGAGGGTGATTATGGTTTGCTTTTTATGTGCCATTATGTCTAATTTGTTTTATGCTCCAGCAGAGAAAATTATTTCCCTCCCTCCAATTTATATGACAAACACAAAAGAATAATCAAGTGAAAAATACATTGATTTAATATGATCATACTCAGCTTCACCATATAAATACATACCTTCTCCAGCACAGGGTTAGTACAAATAATAACTGTGGGCTTTAAAAATATGCAGTTCACTCATCTCTAAAGAACAGCCTTGAAAATAAATTAGTTTCCTAATTCAATGGTGGTAGAAAAGAACTTGAAAAAAAATAAATTCAGGGCAGTGGTAAATTAAGAAAAATTAAAACTGGTTAATTCCTGGAAACACAATGGCCTGAGGTGATAACTCTTCATGTGGAGAATGTTAGGGGCTTCCATTCTGTCTGTTCAAGGAAGTTCCTATTCTGCACATCCAAGTTTTGGTAATAAAATTGCTATGGGATTTATGGAGAGTAAACCGTCAAACACTCAAGTCCAAACATTCCAGCTCTAGACTTAGGCTGAGGGAAAAATAGGACAAATGTGAAATAGTATGCAAAATAGATTCTTGTCCACATTTCCTTTATATTCCAAGCTTTACACAGAGCATTTTGAATTTAGATCTAGAAGGGAATTTAGAAGTCAACTCATTCAGTAGTCCTCAACCCGTGGACTGTAGGATGTCTGAGGGACATGGATTTATTCCACACATTTCACCCATATGAAAATATATAAAGTAATAAGTAAATGCCCAATATACCTTACACATCAATGCACCACCGTATTTCAAATGTACATAGACTCTGTTCTGATATTTAAAAATAAAAATTAATTGTAATGCATTACTGAACCCCTTGTAGCTTTTTATCATAATTTTCATGGGGAACTCATCAAAATAATTTATAAGTGAAAAAGAAGATATGTTGGTCATATGGTGAGAGTAAGGCATAACTGTTAGATTGTCTAAATGTTGCACTGTTATCCTCATGATATCGAGACTAAGTGAGCAGGGCCCTTAGCATTTTGGCTAGACTCTCATAGAGAACCAACAAAAGAGCAAAGATGAGAGTCACAGCTCATGGACAAGGCTGCACTATTGGAAGGAATATTCAAATTGATGATATCACAGATCTAACTGAGTATTTGTGTATTTGATTTAGAATAGTTATGTAGCTAGAAGTGAAAGATCTTTATAAGCGATTACAAGCACTTTATAAATGTTATCACATTTGACTCTAGAAAACTCTACAAGGTATATTAGCTTATAAAGTTAATCCCTATCTGAGTGATCTTGACCCTAAATTTACAATCCTGTGAGATGGACAATATGATTTCTAAAAGGTTCATTTCCAGCTTGAAAATGTCATTGATTCTATCATTCTAAGATGTTTTTAAATGGGTTTGCCATAGGATATATTTAATAAATGATCTCAAGAAATACATCAGAAAGTATATGCATATCTCCCTCTAATTAATTTCTCATTTAAGAAGAGAAAGATAGTATACTGTGCACTTTTGAGGTCCAGAAATCAAGAGATCATGGCCCATTTCTGTCCTTCATTTTAGATTAGTTTTTTGCTATTCATTAAATAGTCTATACTTATTGAACCTTTAACCTATACTCACAGTTTCTCTCTACTTATTGCTTATTCATTTCATTATTTTTTGTCACTGACTTCACTGTTTTCATACTGAAGAAATTGATGGGCTGAGCTAAAACAAATATAGCAAGATACCCAATAATGCCTGCTCTCAAAAAGGACTTATTACACTCTTCGAAGAATGGTGCTATATAAGCTCATATTATTATTCATGTCATACCATAATACTTTTAGAAGTGTCAGTGTTAAGAAATTAGATTTTTAAAAAGGGCTATGAAACCCGAGATCAAATTTCAATTTGAAACCTTTCTCTTGAAAGAAATGTGAAAAGTCACCCATATTCAATGTATTGCTTGACTAAAATTTTCCATTATGTCAAAAACAATGTTAGAAGGTCTTTAAACTCCACTGGTTTAAATATTTCTCAATTTGCAAGATTAACAAGCAGAAAGTAAGCTGAAAAAAAAAAAGGCAAAATTTATTGTGAATTTGGAAGTGCTGTTGGCTACAACTATATTTTTTTTCCTTAAAGATGTTTACAAACTTTTAAATCCAAATAGGGATAGGTGTTTTCTTGATCATTTAGTTAATGAAGAAAAACTCACATGCACATAGTGTTTTCAAAGCCCTTTTCTCAAAAGAAAACTGTGAGGTAGGTAGGATAATATTACTGAGCTAAGAGATAAAGTGACTTGTTCAATGTAATATGTCCTTTAAATATGCTAGGTAGTACTCAAAAGTAGATCTTTAAACTCCAAAAGTTATTTTTTCCATTATACCATGCAAATAACATCACAATGCCACTGCATATAGTGATTTTTTTTTTTGGTGAGGCAATTGGGGTTAAGTGATTTGCCCAGGGTCACACAGCTAGTAAGTGTTAAGCTTCTGAGGCTGGGTTTGAACTCAGGTCCTCCTGAATCCAGGGCCAGTGCTCTATCCACTGCACCACCTAGCTTCCCCCTACTGAATAATTTTTAATTGCAGCTTCTTAATATGGAACCTTGGGAAAGTAGCCATAGTAGAGCAACATGTGTAGATTGCAAAGTGGTTTTCTATGAATATTTGGAGGGATCTTTATAGTTTACAGAAAGTAGCCTTATGGGTAGGTGTGAAGTTTACATTGTGGCATAGTGTGCAACAAAATCAGAATGTTGATAGACCACAAAATAGCATGAGGTCGGAGTACTTGTTATCTGACTCCCTGACTTCCAGGAAGAGAATGAGACTAGGTCATTTGAGGCCATTATGATTTTTGATATACAGGATGATGTTTTATGTGGACCAAAACCCTAATTTCACAAAGGAAAATAAAAGGACATGTTGTTCTCTTGGCAATGAGATAGATATTTTACTGACTGTATGTTAGTTTGAGTGTAGTCTTTTCTTTGATTTCATGACTTGACATTTTTGTTTTTTGTTTTGTTTTGTTTTGATTTTTGCAGGGGAGAATGAAATTGGTGCTTTTTTTCTAGTTATTCCCACGACGTTTTGGGGTTTTTTTTTTGGTAATTTCTACTGATTAATTATACTTTTTTCTGATGCTACCAGAGTATCTCTCCATGGGCTTTTCCAGTAATTTTTAAACTTTTAAAAAAGTTTTGTGTTCCAAATTCCATCTCCCACTCCATCCCTTCCCTCTTATCTCCTTGAAACTGTATGCAATCCAATACAGGTTAGACATATGCAATTATATAAAACATTTCCATATTAGTCATTTTGTATCAGAAGACTGGAAGGAAGGAAGGAAGGGACATTTAATAAATCCTATGTGTCAGGCACTTTTCTAAGTTTTGGGGATTCAAAGAAAGGCAAACTTCTGTCTTTGCCCTCAAAGAGATCACAACATCAGTATACACACATATACATACACAAACACTTTCCATGCCTGGAATGTTATTGATATTTCTCATCCTTTGTTTTTCAAGAGGATCAGGGGCATCATGGGATGATGTCCTGACTCGCACTTGAACTGCAAATTAAGTGAGGCAGAGTTGTGCAAAGTCATTGGCCTCACTCCCTCTTCAAGAGTCCCTGAAGTCCAGTGGCAAGACAAATATCAAGATAAAACCTGAGTGTGAAAATACAAGCATTTGGTGCACCAGATAAGGCCCTTTGAAGAATATATTTGAGTTTTGTAGGAAGCAAAGGAAAAATTGATGAAGAAAAGTATTCCAATTGAAGATAGGCACTACAAAGGTATAAATAGACTCAAGAGATAGAGTGTCATGTTTGAGGAATAGTAAGTAACCCAGTGGAGCTAAATCATAGAGAGCATGGAGAAAAATAAAAGCAAAGTCTAAAAAGATAGGAAAAAGCCATCTTTTGAAGGGCTTTAATTTCCAAAGGACTCTATATTTGATCTTGGACACTAGAGTTTATTGAATGTGTATTGGGCCAGGGGGTGGAGGAGAATTTTGGGGAGGGGATGATGTGCTCAGACTTTTCCTTTAAGAAAATCACTTCAGAAGCTTGGTAGTAGTTGGGTTTGAATGGGCAGATCCTTAAAGTAGGAAGACCAAATAGGAGGCTTTTGCTATAGTTCACAAGACTATATTCCATGAGAGGTGATAAGGGACCATAGTGTGATGGTGGCTGTGTGAGTGCATCTATTCTTCCCCACCATTCCATTTTCATGGCTCCCCTCTTAGATCAGCCTCAGTTCACATTATTCTCTTGTACACACTCTAATTCACAATCTAATTATACTACTACTGACTATTCTTCAAACTTAGTATTTCATCAATAGCCTCTATACATTTTATAAACTTATTACCCCATTCCAAAAATATACTTCATCATCTCTAGCTCTCAAAATCCTTGTTTTAGGAAGAAGTATGGTATATTAGAAAGAGCTCTGGATTCGGAATAGAAAATGTACATCTCAACACTAATTCTAATACTTACTACTGTTATTACTAATCATTTTACTCCAAGCCAAAGATTCCTTGTCTTTAAAATGAAGAGATTTGGCTAGATGGCCTCTAAGATCTCTTAAAGCAATAAATCTTACTTCAAGGTACAGCTCATGTGACAACTTCTTCCTGGACTTGGAGTCTAGGAAGACCTGAGTTAAAGCCTCTTTGACATACTAGCTTTTTAACTTAAGCACTTAACCTTTCTGAGTCTTAATTTCTTTCTTTCTTTCTTTCCTTCTTTCTTTCTTTCTTTCCTTCTTTCTTTCTTTCTTTCCTTCTTTCTTTCTTTCTTTCCTTCTTTCTTTCTTTTTTGCGGGGCAATAAGGGTTAAGTGACTTGCCCAGGGTCACACAGCTAGTAAGTGTCAAGTGTCTGAGGTCGGATTTGAGCTCAGGTCCTCCTGAATCCAGGGCTGGTGCTTTATCCACTGCACCACCTAGCTGCCCCTGCCTTAGTTTCTTAATCTATAAAATGGGGGAAATAATAACACCAAGTTCACGGGGTTATTGGAAAGATTAAGTAAGTTTAGTTAGGAGAGAGAGAGAGATCCATAACGTATAAGAAACTACATAGATGTAGTTGTTTATGATTATGCTTATGCTTATGATTATTTTCCTGATGCCTTAGCTTATTTCCCCAATTGTTAATGTTCTCTAAGTCCTCATGTTATTTTGTTTTTTATTTAAATGCATGTGTATTCTGTTCCCTACAATAGAATGGAAGATGGCAGAGAGAAGCTAGGAACTTGCTTGAGCTTTCCCATATTTCCCTCAACATTAAACAAAAACAACATTAAATCAAGTCTCTAAACAGAATCTAGAACTACAGAATCCACAAAAAAAAGAGACACAAGCCTGCTACTTGAAATAATTAAGAAGACTTCAGGAAAGGTCTGTCTCACCTGGGTGAAAGGGAAAGGCAGCTCAGCACTACTCATCTCAGCTGGCAGCTGACCTCAGCAAAGCTCAGTTCAGTGGGCAGCTCGACACTGCTGAGAGTGGGGCAGCTGAGAGTGGGGCAACTGAGAGCAGTAAGAAGCTTGCAACAGTGAACCCTGTGCCCAGGAGCAGACTTCAACTTTATAAGTTTAAAAATAGCCTACAACATGAGAAAGAAACAAAAAATGACCCTTACCATTGACAACTTCTATAGTGAAAGGGAAGACCCAAACTCAAACTCAGATGAGTTGGTCAAAATGCCTACAAGTGAAGACTCAGGTGATAAGATGATCTTGTCTCAAGACCAAAAAGCCTTCTTTGAAGAACTCAGAAAGGCTTTTAAAAACCAAATAAGAGAGGTAGAAGGAAAAATGGAAAAAGAAATGAGAGTTACACTTCAAAAAAGAAGCACAAAAATTGAATGAGGAGAACAATTCCTTAAAAAACACAATTGGCCAAATGAGAGGAAAAAATGGCCAAATGGGAGAAAAAATTGGCCAAATGGAAAAAGAAGTGAAAAAACTTACTGAGGAAAATAAGATCTTAAAAATTAAAATTGAGCAGATGGAAGCTGATAACTTCATGAGACACCACGAATCTGCCGAGCAGAATCAAAAGACTGAAAAATAGAAGAAAATGTGAAATACCTCATTGGAAAAACAACTGATCTGGAAAAGAGATCCAGGAGAGATAATCTGAGAATTATTGGACTACCTGAAAACTATGATCAAGAAAAGAGTCAAGACACCATATTCCAGGAAATTATCAAGGAGAACTGCCCTGAAATTGTAGAATCAGAGGATAAAATCATCATTGAAAGAATCTACCAATCACCTCCTGAAAGAGACATGAAAAGGAACACTTCAAGGAATATTGTAGCCGAACTCCAGAATTATCAGATGAAGGAGAAAATACTCCAAGCAGCCAGAAAGAAACCATTTAAATATCATGGAGCCACAGTCAGGATTGCAGAGGACTTACCAGCTTCAACATTTTTTTTTTCAGCAACAAACATTTATTTTATTTTCCAGTTACATGTAAGGGTACTTTTCAACATTCATTTTCATAAGATTTAGAGTTGCAGCTTCAATATTAAAGGATCACAAGGCTTGGAATGTGATATTCAGGAAGGCAAAGGAGCTTGGATTACAACCCATGATCAACTACCCAGCTTTTATTATTCCCATTTTAAAGATGAGCCAACTGAGGCAAAGATAGATTAAGTGATTTTCCCAGGGTCATGCAGCAAGTATCTAAGGCCAAATTTGAAAATAGGTCTTTCTTAATCCAGGACTAGCACTCTTTTCCACTGTGCCACTTCGATGTACCCACCAGACCCATAACACTTAGCGATTTTTACTTTTGTTAATTTCCTGCCTTATTATATTGATCAGAAAATCTAACATTTCTTCTTTGTGTAGATAACAGTGGGTATAAATGAAAGAGCTGCAGATCACAGGTTTCTAAAGAATAATTGCATAATTATTTAATCAGACTCCACAAATTCTCCTAAGGTTAGATTCACACAGGCTACACCAATATCTCTCCAAATAGCTCATTTGAAAGCATATTTCATTGAATTAACTGGCTGTGTTGGTGAAATTTAGACACATTCTCAGTAACATATTGTGTCAGCTCAAATCAATCACTGAACCTCTTTTGACCTGTGTGAAATTGGCCTTACTTTATAAAAGCACTGGGGGTTGGTGAGGGAGGGGGTTGTAAGCAGTTGAATAGGAGCAGACAGACCTCACAAAAGTATGACAAAACTATACAGTAATTACAGAAATGTGAATTATTATTTTTCAAAGAGAATTATGATTATTTTGATGAGAAAATGTGTAGAACATATTTCAGTAGGCAATCAGAGTCACTGGTAATTTTCAGTGTGCAACATAATGTAAGCAACTGATCAAGACAAGATTAATTTGCATTGTCTCTGTGGTGATTAAGGAAGTTGTTAGAATAATCAAATATGAGCCTTTTAGTCATGAAGTATTTCTACTAATATACATAAGAAATGTATTGTTTTGTTTGGTCTACGATCACAGCTTAAAACTATATACAGGTTGTCCCAAAAGTCTCAGTGTAGTTTTAAGGTTTAATAACTTCAGAAGTATTAATATTATAAATATAGAAAAGGCAAAATTTGAAAGATTGAATTGTTTAATAGTAGTAAACTTTTTTTGGGGGGAGGGGTAATGAAGGTTAAGTGATTTGCCCAGGGTCACATAGCAAGTAAGTGTCAAGTGTCTGAGGTCAAATTTGAACTCAGGTCCTCCTGAATCCAGGGCCAGGGTTTTATCCACTGTGACACCTAGCTGTTCCCGAATTGTTTAAAAATTTAAAATATTGATATAGTTAGTTAATTTCTGAATGTTGTAAAAACTTTCATTAGCTGATGCTCAGTTACTTAAAGCATTGCTTTTAAAATTCCAATCTTAAATCATCCAAACAATAAGGTTTTGATGCATGCATAACAGATTTGATGTGACCTCACAAACAAAAATTCTAATGGAGAGAGATCAGGTGACCTAGGTACCTAAGCAAGAGGCCCTACTTTATTGATCTACCAGTCTAAGAAAGTATGATCCAGAACTGGTTTAAATGTGATGCATGATGACAAAGTGATCAATATTGTTAAAACTGAAGAAAAATATATTATTCAAAATTCAAAAATAAGTAAATTTCACACTTATTTCACAGTATAATTAAAGTTTTGAATACTGTTTGTAAGTTTGTCACATTTATACTTCTAAAATTTTAAAAGCTCCAAACTTCACTAAGACTTTTAGGATATCTTGTGTTTATTTTTTAAATTCAATTTTATTTTATTTTCAGTTCCAAAGTCTCTCCATACCATCTCCCCTTCTCCCTACTGAGAAAGCAAGAACAAAAATCCTTTACAAATATATAAGCAAAACAAATTCCTGCATTAGACATTTCTGAACACAAATACATATATGTGTATATAAAATATGTGTGTTATATATGAACCCAGATACATATGTGTGTGCGTATATGGGTATCATATACATATACATATACACATATACATACTCAAAGTACAGATTGAGGCACACATATATGTGAATATGAGGTGATTTATAGGCAAGGGAGATTATTACCAACTGGGAACATGAGAAAAAGGTCTCATGTAGGAGATAGAATATGTATGTGTATATCTATTTATGTACATATATATGCATATAGATACATATAGATATAGAAATATGTGTATGTATGTGTGTATGCTTCAGTCTGTACTCTGGGTCTATTCCTTCTCTATCAGGAAGTGATGAGCATGTTTTATCATGATTTCTCTGGAACTATGGTTCTTCATTGTGTTGATCAGAATACCTAAGTCTTGAAAAGGTTTTTGCCTTTATGATAGTCATTATTATGTAAATTATTTTCTTGGTTCTGCTCATTTCACCTTGTATCAGCTCACATAAGTTTTCTCATATTTTTCTGAAACCAACCCCTTCTTCATTTCTTGCAACACAACAATATTCCATCATATTCATATACCAAAAATATGGTATCCACTAATTGATGGGAGTACCCCCTCAGTTTCCAATTCTTTGCCAACATGAAAAAAAATTTTGTTGTTGTTGAATTGTTTCAATCATGTCAGACTTTCATACTTGAAAATGGAGCAGAAGTCAGAGAAAAGAAAACTTTATTTGTTTGTTTGTTTGTTTTGTGGGACAATGGGGATTAATTGACTTGCCCAGGGTCACACAGCTATTAAGTGTCAAGTGTCTGAGGCCAGATTTGAACTCAGGTCCTCCTGAATCTAGGGCCAATGCTTTAACCATTTTGCCACCTAGCTGCCCCACATATTAATTTGAAAGATGGAAGCAAAGATGCTCCAATTCCCTAATAAAAAGAAATTTTAAAAATCAAAGTAACCTTTTAATATATCTATTAAAATATCAAAAATAGTGTACAAATGGCAAAATGTAATGTTAATAGTGCTGATAGGAGATAGCCAATCTTAAAATAGATGGCATTATAGCTTGTTGCAAACATCTGGGAGAGCAACCTGGCACTATACAATGAATCCAAAACCTATGCCTTTTGACTCAAAAATTCATTCACTAGGATTTTGTCCCAAAATATAATGAAAAAGGATGAAGAATCTATTAATACAAAAACATTCATAGTTGTACAAAATTTGCATTCACTATACTTACTTTTAATAGCAAGAAAACAATAGCTGGGATACAACCTATACATCCAACAACTGAAAATTGATTGAATAAAAATGGCATACTAATGTACTAAGAATAATATGATGCCATAAAATAATAAAAACAAAAACAAAAAATATGGAAATACCTATGTGAAGTGATATAAAGCAATATTAACAGGGGGCAGCTAGGTGGCTCAGTGGATAAAGCACTGGCCCTGGAGTCAGGAGGACCTGTGTTCAAATTCAGCCTCAGACACTTGCCAACTTACTAGCTATGTGACCCTGGGCAAGTCACTTAACCCCAATTGCCTCACCAAAAAGTAAAATAAAATAAAGCAATATTAATAGAGCCAGAACTATATACATATTGACTAAATCTATAAATATAAAAGAAATAATGTCAAAGGTAGAATAAAGTCCAAGAAACAAAGAACACAAGGCAAACGCCTTTCTTATTTGTTTGTTGTTGTTGTGGTGGTTGTTATTTGGCTCTATTACATGACATACCAAGGGTTTTATATAAGATTCTATTTCTTATTTTACATTGTTAGATGGCCTAACACCAAGGGGTTGAGGAGAGAAAGGCATCAGGCTTTCTCTGTGCCTCTGGCCTGTTGACTGTTGTTAGCTAAAAAAGTCCTCAGCAAACAAAATGATTATCAGCTATAGAACAATGGATTACTTCTTCCACAATGAAAAATGTTTAAAACATGTAACATTCATATCCATATGTTAACAAATACAGGAATAAAAGAAAAACAAAACATTTCTTCACACTCATTATCTTCCAGGATGTAAAACAACTTTGTAGGGCTGTTGAAGAAACAGACTCTGTTTTACAGTCACTTCAGAGTTGAAATGTCTGAGCAGCTCATGAGATCTAGATCTCTTACCTAGTCCAGGCCTGGTTTGAGTTCTCTTCACTCCTTTCCTGCAGAATCCTCCTGGTCATGGTGCTCTTCTCTTAAAAAAGAATGCCATTTGGGGAATTACCTTGTTGCTCATCTGGCACTTACTTCAGAAAAACACATTTCTCAAATTTAAGAGGTATTTCCATGGATAGAAACGTCCATTCCTCAGGATCACTGCTCACTTACCTGTGAATGGGAAAGAATATGGAAAGCAATGAAGGTGAAGAAAGACACATGTTCTTTCGGCCTATATTTCCTGCTGACATTCTCATTGAGGGGAGGGGAGAAAAATACCTACTCTCTTTTGCTCTATAGCCAAGTAAGAGGAGAAACTAGAGCAAAGCACTCAAAAGAGGGAGCAGTAGATTGAATTCTTTTTAGACTTGGTACAAGAAAGGAGGCATTGCTGACTCTGTTGCCAATTTATCTTTGATACAAACTCTATTCATGTGAACTACCAATAAAATGTTGCAATGTCATCTCAGTATGGTACATATTGTTTTTGTTTGGTTGTTTTTTTTTCATAAAAGTATTTTATTATTTTCCAGTTACATGAAGAGATAGTTTGCAACATTTGTTTTTATGAGATTTCTAGTTTCAATTTTTTCTCCCTCCCTCCTCTCCCTCCCCCCTCCCCAAGACAGCTAGAATTTTGATTAGTATAATATGTATGTACAATCACATTATACATATTTCTGATTAGTCATGCTGTGCAAGAAGTATCAGAGCAAAAAGGAAAAACCTCAAAAAAGAAAAACAAAAATATAGAGATAATATGGTTCAATCTGCATCTAGATTCCATAGTTCTTTTTTTCCCTAAATTTGGAGGGCATGAGTCTTTGGAACTATCTTGGACCATTGTATTGCTGAGAAGGGTCAAGTCTATCACAGTTGATCAACATACAATGTTGTTGATACTGTGTACAATTTTCTCCTGGTTCTGCTCACTTAACTCAGCATCAGTTCATGTAAGTCCTTCCAGGTTTCTCTGAACTCCTCCTGTTCATCATTTCTTACAGCACAATAGTATTGAATTACATTCATATGCCACAACTTGTTTAGCCATTCCCCAATTGATGGGCATCCCTCACTTTACAATTCCTTGCCACCACAAAAAGAGCAGCTATAAATATTTTGGTACATGTGGGTCTTTTTCCTTTTTTATGATCTCTTTGGGAAAAAGACCTAGTAGTGGTATTACTGGGTTAAAGGGTATGCAAAGCTTTATGGGCCTTTGGGCATAGTTCCAAATTTCTCTCCAGAATGGTTGGATCAGTTCACAGTTCCACCAAAAATGTATTAGTGTTCCAATTTTTCCACAGCTTCTCCAACATTTATTATTTTCCTTTTTTGTCATATTAACAAATCTGATAGGTGTCAGGTGGTACCTCAGAGTTGTTTTAATTTGTATTTCTCTAATCAATAGTGATTTAGAGCATTTTTTCATATGGCAATATATAGCTTTGATTTCTTTAACAGAAAACTGCCTGTTCATATCCTTTGACCATTTCTCAATTGGGTAATGGTTTGGATTCTTATAAATTTGATTTAGTTCCCTATATATTTTAGAAATGAGATGTTTGTCAGAAATACTGCCTATAAAAATTATTTCCCAGATTTCTGCCTCCCTTCTAATTTTGGATGCATTGCTTCTGTTTATACAAAAATCTTTTGATTTAATAAAATCAAAATCATCCATTTTTCATTTCATAATATTCTCTATCTCTTGTTTGGTCATAAACTGTTCTGCTTTCCATAAATCTAAGAGGTAAACCATTCCTTCCTCTTCTAATTTACCTATGGTATCACCTTTTATGTCTAAATTGTGTACCCATTTTAACCTTATTTTAGTACACAGTGTAAGATGTTGGTCTCTGCCTAGTTTCTGCCATACTCTCCTCCAGTTTTCACAGCGGTTTTTGTCAAATATTGAATTCCTATCCCAGAAGCTGGAGTCTTTGGGTTTATCAAACAGTAGATTACTAAAATCATTTACTACTGTGTCTCCTGTGCCTAATCTATTCCACTGATCCACCATTTTATTTCTTAGTCAGTAGCAAATAGTTTTGATGACTGTAGCTTTATATTATAGCTTCAGATTTGGTACAGCTAGCCCACCTTCCTGTGCATTTTTTTCATTAGTTCCCTTGATATTCTTGACTTTTTGTTCTTCCAGATGAATTTCGTTATTATTTTTTCTAATTCTACAAAATAATTTTTAGGTAGTCTGATTGGTATGGCACTGAATAAGTAAATTAATTTAGGTAGAATAGTCATTTTTATTACATTAGCTCAGTCTATCCATGAGCAATTGATATTCTTCCAATTATTTAGGTCTGATTTGATTTGTGTGTAGAGTGTTTTGTAATTATGTTCATATAGTTCCTGGGTTTGTTTTGGCAAGTAGACTCCCAAGTATTTTATATTGTCTACGGTTACTTTAAATGGAATTTCTCTTAGTATCTCTCCCTGCTGGACATTGTTGGTCATGTGTAGAAATGCTGATGATTTATGTGGATTTATTTTATATCCTGCAACTTTGCTAAAGTTGTTAATTGTTTCAAGCAGTTTTTAGTTGATTCTTTAGGATTCTCTAAGTATACCATCATATCATCTGCAAAGAGTGATAGTTTTGTTTGCTCCTTGCCTATTCTAATTCCTTTAATTCTTTTTTCTTCTCCGATTGCTAAAGCTAATATTTATAGTACAATATTAAATAATAGAGGTGATAATGGACATCCCTGTTTCACCCCTGATCTTATTGGGAAGACCTCTAACTTATCTCCATTACATATAATACTTGCTTATGGTTTTAGGTAGATACTGCTTATTATTTTAAGGAAAGCTCCACCTGTTCCTATGCTCTCTAGTGTTTTTATTAGGAATGGGTGCTGTATTTTATCAAAAGCTTTGTATGCATCTATTGAGATAATCATATGATTTTGGTTAGTTTTCTTATTGATGTGGTTGATTATGTTAATAGTTTTCCTAATGTTGAACTAGCCCTGCATTCCTGGTATAAATCCCACCTGGTCATAGTGTATTATCCTGGTGATCACTTGCAGTAATCTCCTTGCTAATATCTTATTTAAGATTTTTGCATCAATATTCATTAAGGAAATTGGTCTGTAATTTTCTTTCTCTGTTTTGGCTCTGCCTGGTTTTGGTATCAACACCAAATTTATGTCATAAAAGGTATTTTCCCAAATAATTTGTATAGTATTGGAATTAATTGTTCTTTAAATGTTTGGTTGAATTCACATGTAAGCCCATCTGGTCCTGGAGATTTTTTTCTTAGGAAGTTCATTAATGGCTTGTTCAATTTCTTTTTCTTATATGGCCTTATTTAAGGATTTTATTTCCTCTTCAGTTAGCCTGGGCAATTTGTATTTTTGTAAATATTTATCCATTTCATTTAGATTGTTAAATTTATTGGCATACAGTTCGGCAAAATAGTTCATAATCATTGCTTTGATTTTCACTTCATTAGTGTTGAAATCAGCCCTTTCATTTTTGATACTAGTAATTTCAGTTTCTTCTTTCTTTTTTTTAATCAAGTTAACCAAATGTTTATCTATTTTATTGTTTTGTTTCATAAAAACAGCTCTTAGATTTATTGATTAATTCTATAGTTTTCTTGCTTTCAATTTTATTAATTTCTCCATTGATTTTCAGGATTTCCAATTTAGTATTTAATTGGGGATTTTTAACTTGTTCTTCTTCTAGCTTTTCAAGTTTCATGCCCAATTCATTGATCTCCTCTTTCTCTTTTTTTTTTCATGTAAGCATTTAGAGATGTAAAATTTTCCCTAAGCACTGCTTTGGCTGCATCCCATAAGTTTTTGTATGTTGTCTCATTATTGTCATTTTCATGGATGAAGTTATTGATTGTTTCTATGATTTGTTGTTTGACCCACTCATTCTTTAGAATGAGATTATTTAGTTTCCAAATAATTTTAAGCCTACCTTTCCATGGCTCTTTATTACATGTAATTTTTATTGCATCATGATCTGAGAAGGATGCATTTACATTTCTGCCTTTCTACATTTGACCATGAGGTTTTTGTGCCCTAATACATGGTCAATTTTTGAGTATGTGCCATGTACCACTGAGAAAAAGGTATATTCCTTTCTATCCCCATTCATTTTTCTCCAGACATCTATCAGATCTAACTTTTCTAACATTTTATTCACCCCTTTAATGTCTTTCTTATTTATTTTGTGGCTAGACTTATATAATTCTGATAGGGGAAGATTCAGATCCCACACTAGTATAGTTTTGCTGTCTATTTCAGAGTACATGTCCATCTCTAGAAATCATTCTCATCATATGCTTGTTTAGTTATTAGTTCATATTGATGATTATTACAATATCCTTTTCACTACATGTTGATGTCTCTTCATTGGGGCCATGATTCCATAAACTTAATGATGAAAAATATGTACTTCATTTTTATTGACCCATATAAATAGAGACAGCACTTTGTAGAAGAATAAGCTATAGGCTATATAACTATCGATAAGTTCTAACTTCCTTGGGCCTCAGTTTTCTCATCTTTAACATGGAGATAATCCTTGCATTACCTATCTCAAAGTATTTTTGAGGAAAAGGGTTAAGGTTAGGGTATGAACTACTTATATACCAAGCAAAGCTTTTATTTCTTATTATAATATTTAATAATAATTTATATCATTTTAAAGATTTATATCACATTTTCTCTCTTCAATCTTGATATATTATATATATATTATATATATATGATTATATATATAATTATATGATATATTATATATATCATAGTTCTACCCATAATCGGTCAACTAGAAAATATCAAAGTTAGAATCGGAGCCCATGTCTCTTGAACCCAAGGTTACAACTCTGAGCCTACTTTTATTCCTCCCTGCCTCTCCTTGCCTCCATGTATTACTTGGGCAGGTCATTGATCATTGATATGCAAATGATAACACTTGGACCCATCCTTTTCTGGTGGGACCAGTTTGAAGAAATTAACACAAAAAATATCCTGGAATACCAGAGGTGCAGAATCAAGTAGCTGGCAACAAGTATTTATTAAGCACATAATGAGTTCTAGGTACATAGAATGAGATATGTGACAAACATTTTTACACATAGCTAATGTGTTGATTTGTTTTGTTTGTATGTATTTATTAGAAGGGAAGGCTTCTAGGGGCAGCTAGGTGGTGCAGTGGATAAAATACCAGCCCTGGATTCAGGAGGACCCGAGTTCAAATCTGGCCTCAGACACTTGACACTTGCTGTGTGACACTGGGCAAGTCAATTAACCCCAATTGCCTCACCAAAAAAAAAGGTAAGGCTTTAATTTTGATGGGGCAGGAAGTGGGTACTGTTAGAAATGTAAAAACAAGAAAGAAAAGAGCAATATCTTGTAACACTAATGCATTTCGTGGAGTTGTGAACTGGTCCAAACATTCTGGAGAGTACTTTGGAACTATGCCCAAAGGGCTATTAAATGGTGATCCAGAAATAACATTCCTAGGTCTATATCCCAAAGAGACCATAAGAAAAGGAAAAGAACCCAAATGTATAAATAATATTTATCGGAGGGTTTTTTTTTTTGTGGTGGCAAAGAATTAGAAATTGAGGGGATTCCCATCATTCGAGGAATGGCTGATGAAGTTGTGGTATATGAATGTAATGGGATACTATTGTGCTATAAGAAATGAAGGGCAGGCAGATTTCAGAAAAACCTAGAAAGACTTATGTGAAATGATGCAAAGTGAAATGAGCAAAACCAGGACACCATTGTACACAGTAACAGCAACACTGCATGATGATCAACTATGATAGACTCGGCTCTTCTCAGCAAGGCAATGATCCAGAACAATTCCAAAAGACTCATGATGGAATATGCTGTCCACAATTAGAGAAGAAACTATGCAGTCTGGATATAGATCAAAGAAAAGCATACTATTTTACCTTTTTTATGTTTTGGGCATTTTATTCTCCTGATTTTCTCCTTTTCTTTTGATTTTTATTTCACAACATGACTAATGTGGAAATATGTTTAACATGATTGTACATGTATAATCTATATCAGATTGATTGCTGTCTTGAGGAAAGGGGAAGGAAGGGAGGAAGAAAAATTTAGAACTCAAAAATCTTACAAATATGAATGTTGAAAACTATCTTTACATGTAATTGGAAAAAAATACTATTTTTTTTTTTGCAGGGCAATGGGGGTTAAGTGACTTGCCCAGGGTCACACAGCTAGTAAGTGTCAAGTGTCTGAGGTCGGATTTGAACTCAGGTACTCCTGAATCCAGGGCTGGTGCTTTATCCACTGCACCACCTAGCCTCCCCCCAAATAAAATACTATTAAGAGTAAAAAAGAAAGGAACACCAGAACATTAAAACACAGAGAAGAATACAAAAATAAATTCAGAAAGGGACAAAATAGCATTTTTCTTAATTGTAATATAAATATAAACAATGTAACAATTGAAAGTTTCATATATGATCCTTTTCTGTTTTTTTTTTGCTTAAAATATTTGTAGTAGTTATGATTAGTAACATCATAATAAAGAAGAAAATTAAAATAAACAAATCCCTGGGATAAAGCCAAGTTACCTTCTTTGTGGTATCTAAGTTATTCACTTAACTTCTATTCATTGAGATTGGTCTGGGTAACATAGTTAATTCATTTATCAATTACTCTTTTGGATTAATTTTTTAATAGTACTGAAGTGAGGGAGGTGCATACCATCTTAATATGGAAACTGGATCATTCAAACTACAGTGGTATAGATTCTCTGCATTTAAACAGATAGAATATAAGTCTTCTATGGCAGTCTGAGTCAAACAAAATATGAAACATTTATTCACAACAACTGAAATGCTAGACATTAAAGAAGTGAAGTGGTTCTTTAAGTGAAGTGATTTCTCAAAACTCATGAAGCTTCAATTCAATTTGACTAAAAAGATGAGGAAGTTTCGTGACATTTAATGGACTGGTAAAGATATACTATAAAACAACAACAGCAACAGCAACAGCTCATATATTAAGGAAGCTGTTATTTGCCAGGCAAAAACCATAGAATTGAAGATAGTTTATATGAGAATAAGATGCTAACAATTTTATCAGAGAAAACATTTAACTTTAGAAAATAAATGCAATTGAAATATGAGCAAAGCAAATAGGACGCAAATTTCTGAAGTTGTAGCCTATAGAAAGGGAGAGTGTTATCTCATTCAGGGTGGAAAAGGAAACTAGATTCTTTTATATCCTATTGCTGGAAACATTTTATAGTCTACCCTGATTAAGTTAACATATAGTTCCCCAGAGGGAAATTCAATAACATAAAAGGATGACTATCTGCTTACACAAGAACATCTGGGAAAGTGGGGAAGAGATGTTTGGTTAAGAAGAAGAGGAACCTGTATGGTTTAGACAACTTTTCAGTAGCATAGTCCAGAATGTGTGACTATAGTGTGCAAATGTTATGGTGATTTTGAAAATGAAAAGGTTTGGTGCTTGGAATCTCAGAGACAGAAGGGGCAGCTTTTAGTCAAACATGTTTCATAAAAAGATTACATCTAAAACATCCCCAACTGATGGCTAGCTATCAGGTTTCTAATTGAAAACCCACCGTGTGAAAAATCACTGTATGATGGGAAATTCATTGCTCTCTGAGACAGTGCCTTCCACTTTTAGATACCTCTAATTGTTATTACTTCCTTATATGCCTCTGTTCAACTAACAGCCAAGACTTGTAACCTCTCTTCTTAGTCTAATTCCTCTTCTACATGAAAGATGCTTGAATCCATCTGTCATTCCCTTGAAAACCTTTTCTCCAAGATAAGCAGTCCTAATTCAACCAATTCATGTGTTAAGTTTATAGAATTTTAAATTGAAAAGGACATCAGTGATCAACTAATCCAATCCATATCTGAAAAGAATCCTTACTATAATATAACTAACTAATGGTCATTTAGCATCTGTTTGAAGACTTTATGTGAAGGAGAACTCATTACTTCTCTGGCAATCTGATACACTTGTGACAAGCTCTAATTTTAGGAATTATCCCCCTAACATCACAGCTAGATTTAGCTCCTTATACTTTCTATCCATTTCTCTTGGTTCTGTCCCCTGAGGCAAAACAAAACAATTACTTTATTATTATTATTATTTAAAATTTATTATTCATGTAATTTTAACATTTTCTTTTTAAATTTTGAGTTCCCAATTCATTCCCTCCCTCTGACTTCCTCCCCCACCCACTATCTATCTATCTGTCAATTGAACATGTGAAATCACACAAAACATATTTCTACATTAGCTACATTTCAAAAAAAGTAAGAAAAATAAAGTCAGAAAATTATACTTCAATTCTCTCTCTGGAGGTGGATAACATTTTTTTATCAAGTCCTTTGGAATTGTCTTGGATCATTGTATTGATCAGAGTAGCCAAGTCTTTAACATAGTTGATCATCATTACAACATTGCTTTACTATACACAATGATATCCCAATTCTTCTCACTTCACTTGGCATCAGTTCATATAAACCTTGTCATGTTTTTCTGAATCCCACCCCCATCATTTTTTATAGCACAACAGTGCTTCAGCCATTCTCTAACTAATGAGCATCCCCTCAATTTCCCATTCTTTGCCACCACAAAAAGAACTGCTATAAATATAGGGCTTTCTCCTTTTTCCTTTATCTCTTTGGGATACAGACCTAATAGTGGTATTGCTAGGTCAAAGGGTATACACAGTTTTATAGCTCCTTGTTCTCCAGATTGGTAGGACCAGTTCACTACTCTACCAGTTTATTAGTGTACCTACTTTTCCCTCATCTCCAGCATTTGTCATTTCTGATTGGTGTTGAGTGGTACTTCAGAGTTGTTTCAATTTTCATTTATCCAATAAATCGTGATTTAGAGCATTTTTACATGACTATAGATAGCTTTGATTTCTTCTGACAACTGCCTGTTTATATCCTTTGACCATTTGTTAGTTGGAAAATCACTCTTATTTTTATGAATTTGACTCAGTTCTGTACTCAGTACAAATGTGATAAATGAGGCCTTTATTAGAAAAAATGTATTACTTCATTGTCTATGGCACCTTTTTATAGAATATAAATCACTTTTAATTACATCTATTTTTGCTTTTGCTTTGTCTGAGGTCATTATTGCTATACCTGTCTTTTTCAGTTCAGCTGAAGCATAGTAGATTCCGATCCAGCTCTTTATTTTATCACTGTGAATGTGTCTTTCTGTTTCAAGTGTTTCTATTTTAAACAAAATATTTTTGGATTGTGGTTTCTAATCCATTCTGCTATCCACTTCTGTATCATACATGAGTTGATCCCACTCAGATTTAGTTATGATTACTGTGTTTTTCTCTCCATCCTATTTTCTCCTTCTCTCTCTCTCTTTATCCTCTCTCTCCTCTGGTCTATTTTGCTTCTAATTATTGTGTCCCTTAAATCATCTTCCCATTTATCAACCTTCCCCTTCTCCTCCTGTTTCCTTGTTGGATAAG
The DNA here is from genome assembly GCF_019393635.1 of Dromiciops gliroides. Lineage (NCBI taxonomy): Eukaryota > Metazoa > Chordata > Mammalia > Microbiotheria > Microbiotheriidae > Dromiciops > Dromiciops gliroides. Next base: position 555,389,002 of record NC_057861.1, read on the forward strand.
TTACATTTCTATACACAACTGAGTATGTGTGTGTGTGTGTTTACATTCTTCCCTCTTTGAATACATGTTCTTCCTTCTTTGAATCAATTCCAATGAGAGCAAAGTTCAAGCATTGCCTGTTACCCCTCCATTTTCCCCCTCTAAAATAAGAGCTCTTCCTTGTGTGCCTCTTTTATTTGAGAAAATTTTCACCCTTGTACCCCTCCCTTCTCTGTTAAATGGAACAGTTCTAATCCTTCATCTATAGGACACTTATTAAAATATTGTAAGTAAATAAGCACTTAATAAGAAATTACTAAATGCCAGGCACAATACTAAACAATGAGGCACAAATCCAAGCAAAAAGACAGTCCCTACCCTCAACACACTTAGGTTCTAATTTGGGGAAGGCAAAGCATAAAGGGGAGCTGAAAAGTTGAGGGTAGAAGGGGAAGATACCTGTTTGGTTACATGGTGGTAAATCCTGGAGATTGAAGGATTGTTGTGGTCTGGGCTTTTCCTTAAAATGGAGATTCTGAGAAGAGCTCACCAATAGAAGAGGGGAACAAGAGAAAAAGGGAGAAGACAGCTTGTCCTTTCTGAATCTTCTCTTTTCTAGGCTAACCTTCCTCTCCTACCCCCTGTTCATTCCTTCAAGTTATCCTCATATGACTCAAGGCTCTTCATCTTGGTGATGAAGCCTTCATCAAGGCTCTTTATTTGTATGAATCTAGACAGGTCACCCAAACTTCCAGTATCCTCATTTGGATGGTCTTTAGTTTATCAAAAGACTTCTTAAGCTAAGGCTTCAGACATGGTCAGACTAGACAAGAGAGTATAAAGGACATGTCACCTCCTTTTTACAGGATACTGTACCTCTCTTATAACCCAAAATTACATTAGCTATTTTGGCTGCTACTTCACACTTCTGACTCATATTGAGATTGCAGCCCACTAAAACTACTATTTGCTACTCTCTGATAAAAATCATAACAAGATCAGAATTTGGGGGGCGGCTAGGTGGCGCAGTAGATAAAGCACTGGCCCTGGAGTCAGGAGTACTTGAGTTCAAATCCGGCATCCAACACGTAACACTTACTAGCTGTGTGACCCTGGGCAAGTCACTTAACCCCAATTGCCTCACTAAAAAAAAAAAAAAAAAAAAAAAAAAGATCAGAATTTGACACCATTATGAATCCTTCCTCATAATAACGAATATTCCAGTGAGAAGGGGAAATGCTAACATTTATGTTAAAACCTTTCATTAACATCTATTAATATTTTAATCTTGTGATCTTTGTGGGTTGCTATATAAGTTTAATAAGAATGCTAAGAGTAAAGAAGTATTTGAGTAAAGTCTTTTAAAATTCTAAACAAGTTGAACTTTCAAATCCTTATGGCATTTCATATTCTGATTAATAGTCCTATAGTTGCTGGCAGGTAGACCTCAAAGGTGAGTAAGCAGCCCTAATAAGGTTTGGCAAACCTACTCACCACAGGAGCTAGTCTTCTTTGAATATCCCATATACCTCTGCAAGTGCAGTGGTCACATTCCAGTAAAACTGTCATAGAAGAGAGGTTAAACCAGGTTAAGGGTAGTTGACAGGCCTTGAATCTATTGATGAGTTAGAGGGAAGTCTACTCCAAGCATTTAAAGACTTCTCCTGGTAGAATAGGAGGACTAAGGGCAGCTAGATGGCGCAGTGGATAAAGCACTGGCCCTGGATTCAGGAGTACCTGAGTTCAAATCTGGCTTCAGACACTTAACACTTACTAGCTGTGTGACCTTGGGCAAGTCACTTAACCCCAACTGCCTCACCAAAAAAAAAAAAAAAAAAAGGAGAACTAGAACAATTTCTTCCAACGGCTATGAAGGCAGCTAAAGCAAGAACTGTGGGGTGTTTAGAGCTTGCTAAGACATCAATGATTCCAAGGTTATCCACTGTATCCTGGGCTGTTACCAGTTGTCCTGACTTTTTTTTTCTTGTCACTGGACTTCAATGACTCTGGAAGAGAGAAGGAAGCTAATGACTTTACACAACTCTGTCTCACTTAAATCCAACTCATGCAAAGTCAAGACATCACTCTTCAATATCTTGATGTTATTGGTCTTCTTCAAAAATGATGGACTGGGAGCAGATAGGTAGTGCAGTGGATAAAGCACCAGCCCTGGACTCAGTAGGACCTGAGTTCAAATATGGCCTCAGACACTTGACACTTACTAGCTGCATGACCCTGGGCAAGTCACTTAACCCTCATTGCCCAGCAAAAAAAAAAAAATAATAATAGAAAGAATGAAGGATTGACAACAACAGCAACCTTTCTGATCATTCACTTCAACCAATAAAAATTTTAAGCATGTACCCCAATCGAGGTATATTTATTTATAATTACATACCTTATTGTTATATTATTATATCACATCCATTATAAAATATAAAAATATATATATTAAAATGGTAAGATAGATTAAATAATATTTTAATATAATTATTATACTTTATTACTTTGATGTAGAAATATATTTTTTGCTTTCACTACATTTTCAGGGAGTGAAATGTAATTGAATGTGCCTTCTACAAAAAAAATTGATTTAATACTTTGTGATGCAAAAATTCAAAGATCTGGTTCTAAGTTCATTTTATTTCAATTTTTTATTTTAATGGCTATTATAGATGAAAAAAGATACATATGGGTCAAAATGAAAATACAGTTTTCCTATACTTGCTAAATCTTAATACTGTTTTTTACTCCCTCCCATCCCTCAAATATGCAAAGCTTTCTTTGTTATTGAAATTCAGTTAAAAATGTATCTTTCCTGATTTCAATCAGTTATTGTTGCAAATGAATCAAATGTTCAATTTTTATATTTTTAAGTGTTTGGTTCAAAACTCACTAAAATTCTTTATTTTGAAGATTCTTTAACAGATTAGACATTTTAACAGAATTTTTGGTAACAAACAAGTATCTTCAGTACCTACCAGAGCGTCTTATAAATAGGTGGAGCGGGGGCATCTAGGTGGCGCAGTGGATAAAGCACCGGCCTTGGATTCAGGAGTACCTGATTTCAAATCTGGCCTCAGACACTTGACACTTACTAGCTGTGTGACCCTGGGCAAGTCACTTAACCCCCATTGCCCTGCAAAAAACAAAAGCAAACAAACAAAAATAAATAGGTGGAGCATAATAAATCTTATTGAATTGTCTGTGAATGACCCCTAAGCATTGGCTCTTACAATGTTTAATACTTAGGGGTAACAAAGGCACAAGATGGCTCCTATCTAAAACAAGAAAACTCTTTGCCACTTATAAGTGTGTAAAACAGGAATTGGCTTCAAAGTGGTGCCATCTTTAGTTGATCCAATTCCTTTGAGCTTCATGGTCATATCTACAGATCCTTCAGTCACTCTGGTTATTTTTTTCCTTACAAATTGTACCCTCACCCTTTAGGGGATAAAGTACTAAGTCTTATAAAACTGTCTACAGTCTCCAAGTTTATATGAAGACCTTGAGAGAGTCAGCATGATAGGGCCCTGGAATTAACATCAGGAAAACTTTGGTCCACATATCTTCCAGACATTTATTAGCTGTGTGACCTTGGGCAAGTTACTTCACTTCTATGTTCTGTGCCTCAGTTTCTTCGTTTACAAGATGAGGGGTGGAGAGGCACTAAATGATTCCCAGGGCTCTTCTGAGCTTTAATCTATGATACTATGATCTTCTGTAGTGAAACAGCATGAAAAGAATCAATCTTTTCTTGTTATGGAAATGATATTGTGTCTATAGTCAAAAGACCTGGGTTCAAATTCCACCTCTTATACATACTATCTGTGTGACCTTGTGGAAATAACATGACATCCCAGGTTCCTTATCTGTAAAATGAAGGAGTAGTCTTAACTACTTTATACTGACAGTTTTTGAACTAGGATCATTTTCTCTTTTCTAGCTCTCTTTCCTCATCTATAATGTGAAAAGAAGAATACTTCTAACTACTTTACAATGTTATGAGAACTAAAAGAGACTAATGGATGTGAAAGTACTTGGAGGGGGCAGCATGGTGGTGCAGTGGATAGAGCACTGGCTCTGGATTCAGGAGGACCTGAGTTCAAATCTGGTTTTAGACACTTGACACTTACTAGCTGTATGACCCTCACTTAACCCTCATTGTCCTGCAAAAAACAAACAAACAACAACAACAAAACAAAAAAGAAAGAAAGAAAGAAAGAAAGAAAGAAAGAAAGAAAGAAAGAAAGAAAGAAAGAAAGAAAGAAAGAAAGAAAGAAAGAAAGAAAGAAAGTACTTGGAAAGCCTCCCAGCATGAAACCTATGCTGCAGTAGGATAGGATCAGAGTCTAGCCCATGGAATATGCTGAGGATGGGCCTACTAGATGCTGGGGGTGGTGTAGAAAAAAAGGGGAAAATTACATTAATTATTTGCAGTGTTAATCCTTTGTCCTGGCCACTTCCACTGAGTTGTATTTTGGCCTTTTGATAAAGGGCATGAAGAGCAGCTTCTCCTTGTATCCTCTTTCCTTCAAATCTAGTCTCTAATCTATGGAGATTTGAAAGATAATCTATATCTTTGATAGACATGAAATGTAGGTGATAGATTGGAATGAGTTAACAAAATATAGCATGATTTCTGTTCTCAGTGTTTTCTTCCTCTTCTAAATGATTAGCTTAGGACTCTATGAGCTTTGGGCAGCTAGGTGGCACAATGGATAAAATGCCAGCCCTGGATTCAGGAGGACCCGAGTTCAAATCTGGCCTCAGATACTTGACACTTACTAGCTGTGTGACCCTGGGCAAGTCACTTAACCCTCATTGCCCTGCGGAAAAAAAAAGAAAAAGAAAAAAAAGGAAAAAAGGAAAAAAAAAAGTGAAAGGACTCTATGAGCTTCTCCTTTAGACTTACCATCTGGGAAGAAAGGGACTTCTGTTCTGCTTGTTGCCTTATCCTCTACAGTGGGGCTCATATGTTGTGGGTATTCCTATGCTGATTAATGATCTGAGTCTGGATCTTAGGTCCACAGGTGCTCTTTTTGCTTTCTGTTTTTTTTTTTCTCTGAACAAAAATCAACAATCATGAGAGATGAACTTTTCTATCCTAGTGGTCACCATGCCTCACAAGTTTAAAAGTTTTGAGGTTCTATATCTTGGCAGATAGCTTAATGAACTGGTCTACCTGACAGTCTTTTGGTGATGAAGCACTTTGCAGTCATCCAGACTGGTACTTAGATAACAAACATGGGTGATTATTGAATTTATATTCAAAGCTGTTTTAGCTTTTTAGTCCATGCTATATCTTGAATTTTTTGAAGTAACCTCCAAGAATCTAAGATCATATCCACAGCCATATGAGACATTGAATTAATATTTATTAGGTAGTGAATAGTAGTAGTGGTGGTGATATTGTGGTAGTGTATAAACTTCAGTAGAATGTTGTAGCAGATGCACATGAGTCAACTATGTGTAAATCAAAAACGTTATTTTTAGGAAAAATATAACCCAAATTATTCTTGTGGGCACAGTCATAATTAGGGTGATGGGTGATATAGCCAACCCTAATTAACTTGCTCCAAAGTATGGAGGAGCTATCCCAGAGGTGAAAGAGGAAGGGGAGCATTCTTCTTACCCAAGATAATCCTATGACCCATTTTTTGTGTGCTTCTTCCTACAAAGCCCACAAAGCATATGGCTGTAACTGCTCCTTTCAGTTAATGATGTAAAAGAAAAGGTCACTAAAAGAAAAGTTGAACTCTGAATAAATGAAAAACTAATGAAAGTTCCAGAAAAGAAATAAGGAATCATATCTTTCTATCTCACAGCTAAGAGGTGAAGGGCTACCAGGACAGATTATTGTATACATTAACAAAAATAGTTATTGTATTGCTACTGTGAGATTTAAAATTGGATACTAGAGCATTAACCTCCCCTTTTTAATTGTTTCCCTTATTTATCTCCCAGACTAGTAAATGGAAGAAGCCTCTGGTCTCTAGTTAGAGCTTTTATTGTTTGGAAATTACAAGGTGATGTTGATTAGAGGGATAAGAAAGTAGAAATACAAAACAAGGGGCAGCTAGGTGGCACAGTGGATAAAGCACCAGCCCTGGATTCAGGAGGACCTGAGTTCAAATCCGGCCTTGGACACTTGACACTTACTAGCTGTGTGACCCTGGGCAAGTCACTTGACACCAATTGCCTCACCAAAAAAAAAAAAAAAAAAAGAAATACAAAACAAATAGTCTTAAGTCTAAGCTTAGTCTATATTCCATATAAAACTCACCAAAAGCCCAAGGCCACCTTTGGGGGAAGAGCTGCGTCAAGCATGTGCTGCTACGGTGAGCCAGGCAGAGTTGAACTCCAGTCAGCGTCTGTCTGAGCAGCGCAGCCAACGAACAAGGAGAGCCGAAAAGACATCCCACTTCTGTTCTCTCCTTGCCTTTTAAGCTCGCACCCCGGAAGTGGAGAGCTTAGCAGCCGGACTGGCGTGTGTAGCCCATGCACGGCCGTTGGTCTCCTCCCCGAGAAGGTGGTCCTTTAAAAACTGGCATCTTTCCGTATTCACTAACCAACGGTTAAAAACTTTTTACCACAGTACTATATACTGTATTAACTAGATTTTCATTGTTGCAAAGAAGAAATAAGTCAGTCTGGAAAGTGGTGTTGAAGTAACTGTGATATAAAGGCAAAAATCCTCAGTGATACACATTTTTTCAGAGTAAAGCATTTCCCTTTGAGGTTGTTTATAAGAATGACAGGATAAACCAGCCTAACCACTGCTACCACATCAGCCACTATTTCTCATATCCAAATGGAGACAGCTCAGATTCCTGATTCCATAAACCTGGGAAAAGCAGACCACCATCCTTGCTTCCAGCCTGGTCCCTACAACCCTCATTGAGGAGAATAATCCCAGTGGAGAAGGGACCCACCTTCTTTACTACCACCAACACTAGCTATTGACCAACTGCCACTAAGTAGATCAAGAATCCCAGAAATGGCAACATGCCTCTAGACCTGCTTCAGGCCCATCTTCCTCAGCTAGCATTATGGTAATCAACCCTTACTGAGATGTGACCTGACATAGCAACTGCTTCTGCAGATGCTAATCTCCCACAATCCCCTCCTCCTAAACATACAGAGCTACTGAATACTCAGAAAAGAAAGTTATCCACCCCAAAGTCTGTTTCACTGTCAAAAGGCTTAAAAAAAAAAGAAACATGATTTTATCAATGGAATTGTCATAGAAGAATATGTATTACTATATGCTTTGTTGATTCATCCTGAATTACCTTGGGATATTTGCACTTGATTTATAACTGAAACGTCATAAAGGTATTGTCTCTTATTAGAATTTGAGCTCCTTAAGAGCAGAACTATTTCCACTTTTCTTTTTTTATCCCTAGCACTTACCATAGTGCTTTGCTTAAAAAATGCTCTTTCATTTATCATTCATGAAGAAGTTTTCAGAGACAGCTAGTGGTCCAGAGGATAAAATACTGGTTCTGGAGTCAGGAATACCTGAGTTTTTGTCTGACCTCACTTACTAGCTGTGTCACTCTGGCAAGTTGCTTAGTCTCTGTTTGCCTCAGTTTCCTCACCTGTAAAATGGGGATGATAATAATAGAAGCTATGAGAGAGGGTCATTGAGAGGATCAAATGAGATATTTATTTAAAAAAAACATTTAGCACACTGGTATAAAGTAGGCATTTAAAAAAAATTTATTTTAGTTAGGTTTTTTTTTTTTTTGGTATTTTCTAAATTGTTATTATTCCCTTCCACTCCCTTCTCTTCTTTCCCTTTTCTCAAAGATCACCCCCAGGATTGATCCATTACCATTCCTATAGTAATCAAAGTTTAAAAAAAAAACTCCCTTAAACTCTGTCCCCATGAGAATGTTGTAGATAAAGGATAATAAACTTTTAACATGACTTAGACATTGAATACTCTGGTACCCTAACTTCTGACTGAAAGTATTGATGTTGTCTTCAAGAGCAAGATATTGTATAAACAAGTCCAGTGAAAATATTTTCAAAGAGAGCTGCAAATGCACTTCCATTTCAAATGCCAAAGCTTTTTCTCCCAGCCTTATGCTGCTTGTTTTTTGTTAACAGATATTACCACTCATAATTTTGAAATGCACCAAACTGATGGAGGTTTCTGGGAAATGCACAAATGGAATGATACCATCAAGTGAATCAATCCTCCCTTGTTATCTTAAATAAAATTTGTGCACTCAAGAAGAGGGATGTTTCCCTCTTTAATCTTCTCAAGGCTCAAGATATTTGTTCTTGATGTCTCAGAGAGATCAGCAAGCAAAACAGAGACTAAAATTGGCTCTAGACCTATAACACAAGAAAATAAATCAGTAGGAATAAAATACTTTCCTTTTTGTTACTTCTTGCTATAAACAAACCTTCTTTCCCCATTGCACTCATAGTTTCTCTCAGTCTCTTTGTCTCTCTCCTCTCTTCTCTCATTTCCTCTGCCCCCTGTGTCTGTCTGCCTCTGCCTGTCTTTTTCCTCTCTTCCTCTGTCTATATCTCTCTATTTTAAACAAAGGGATTTATATTTGATTTCTCCTGAATTTTATCTTTTTTTTCTAGGGAAATTTTTTGAGGATTTTAGGAAGGTATACCCAGGGAACAAAGATGGGAACACTTTGATTAAAATTCTCAACTAAAATTCTGAAATTATCAAGGTGTAGCTAAACAACACTTTGGTAATCTGATGGAAATAAATGCAGTTTTATGCAGGAAAATGCAAACATAATCTTTCAATATCTCCAGAGAAGCCAGAGTCTACACACCTATTGTTTGTAATGCAGCCCATTTTGCCACTATAACATATGGCAATGTTATCACTGTATTTACATTATCATTGTTTAAGTCATCAATCAACAAATAGGAGACAGTCTCTAATTATATTTGGCAACTTCTAGCACTTAAAAAGATCTTAGAAATCATCTAGTCCAACACCTTATTTTATGAATAAGATAAGTGAGGTTGGGTGAAGGTAAGTGACTCACCCAGGGTGAAATTAACAAGGCCCCATGTTTAAAACTATGGAACTCAGCCTGAAAATTGTTAGGCTTCTTTCTACAAAGCTTAGCTGAAAAAAGTGAAAATGAAGACTGATGACATTGTGAATAAGAAAAGAAATGCTGATGTCCCCACCACCACCACCACCAAATATGCATCACTGCTATAAATCAACAGCAAAAAATCTCAATGGCTCAGATGAATAACTCAGCTGCTGTCTGGTTGTGTCTATGTTTTAAGACACAACGAATTAGCTTTATGGAAGAATAGTAGGTCCAAGCAGATATTTGGCATCCTGTAGAAAAAATTAACTGAAAGCTATTGGATTTTTAAAAAATTTCTAGCTAGTTGTATCATTTGAGTGTCTAACTTATTACCAAGAAATTATTAAAACATTGAAATGAAGCATTGAATATTCTTCAGAACATGCATATTTTATTTACTAATTACTTTTGTATTTTAAAACTAGAATCTTTTAGCTTTTATGTTGGAAAAAACATTTAGTGAATAAAAGAGAATACCTATTCATATGGTAATAACAAAGGCTTATACTGAGTCACAGTCTTTGTAAGTGATTCCTATTTGATGGGACAAGAGTACTTGAAAATTCCATTTGGTGTCCTTGGTGTGTACATACACACTATTACTTGTGTTCATCATTTTTGGTGGTTTTTATTAATTTTAAAAAATATTTACACTTTTTCTTTTTACCTCAACTTCATTTTTCAACATATGAATCTTCCACACAATTCCCATCTAGAGTTTTTTTATAACAGAAATAAAAAAGAAAAGGTAAGAAGTTGAGCAAAACTTAACAATACAATAGTCAAGTTCTTACAATATATTTTGTGGTCCACATCCATAGTCCCAGTGCTCTGCAAAAAAAAAAATGGATGGATATGCTTTCTCATATCTCTTCAGGACTGAGATTGCTTATTATAGTTAAAGTGTTCTACAGTGACTACAGTTGTTTTAACTCTTTCTGTTTACCTTGCTATAGTCATTACATATGTTGTTTTCCCAGTTCTGTTTACTTCACTTTGGATTAGGTTATGTAAGTTTTCCTATGGTTCTCTATTTTCTTTATGTGTGTGTGTGTGTATACATACATACATACATACATACATACATGTATGTATGTATATATGTGTATATATAGATATATACACACATACACACACACATAGAGAGTTTCTTATGTGGAGAATCAATATTATATTTGTTTCACTTATATAATATCATGCTGCAAATCTCCACCAAATTTGTTTCTTATAGTTGTAAATAATATTATTTTTTATATACACAGAGTGTATCACAATTTATCCATCTCCTAATCAATGGATGCCTACTTTGTTTCCAGTTCTTCCCTATTACACAAAGGGCTAACATAAATATGTTAGTTCAGACATTTCTTTCTATCTTTCACTTTTTTTTCATTGTAGCCTTCTAAAATTATGTTATTTTTGTTATTGTCCTGAGCTTGTGATTTTATTAGTGTGGAAAACTTGTGGTGTGAAAGTGCTTTCCATTGAAGCAGATCAGCAACTTTTCTATCATGTATGGGCTTAAAAAAGAATCAGCGGTTTCTACCACTGTTTGATTTGTGAATGAATAATAGTGGTATTAGGAGCCAGTTCAGGTTACTGAATTTCCCAACTGATATGACTTTAACTTTTTCAAGTAGACAAGTAAATGGAAACCATTTGGCCATGTGCAGCAGAGCAATGGGAATGCTAGCTAACCTTTTACATTTGGAATGTTTGCAAATGATGACACTGGGAATGCTTGCAGCTCCCAGTGGAAAAGCTTAATCTAAGTATATGAATTATGTGTCAGAATTAGTGGGCTTGGGGCATACCTACAGAAGTTCCAAAGTAATCATTGTACTGATATATTTTCATTTTATTTCTCTAGATCCTAAATTTATCAATAAAGAAAATGCCCAGGGATTTTTGTTGCTACTGTTTTCATTTTCATTTTTAGAAAACAGTCTTAGAGAATTACTTTTGCTGTTGAGAGGTGGTATGCAAACTGTCATGAAATCTGATGGAAACCAGAGGGATAGCCAAGATCTGCAGGTATATTCTGAGAAAAGGAGGTTAAGTGACTTGTCCATGGTCACACAGCAAGTGTGTGTAGTGGCTGGACTTTAATCCAGGTTTCCTGACTCCAAGACTGCTGTTCCTTTATTTAAACATCTTTAGTGTTATTGACAGGAACTGTCAAATGAACAGGTCAAGGTGGCAAAATATGAAGTATAAATATTTATTATGCATGTTCAATAGAGTAGAAAGAAGTGAATCAGTAAAGGTGGAGAATTATATTTTTCCACATTACAGAATCCATGTAGATATATGTATGCCTGTTGATGTGTGTGGACATATATGTGGCATATGTATATGATATTGTGTTTGTGTAAAAGTCAAAATTGAGATTGTTGTTATGGTTGGATGGGAAATTCATTTGTTCTGATAATACATGACAATGAAAATGCCACTATCTCTAATTTTATTTTTATTTGTCATATTTAATTATATTTTATACATATATCAAGCATAGATATAATATATACATATACACCTATATGACATATATAATGTAAATTTTCTACATTATTAGATTTAAATATACTTAGATATATTTTAATATATAACTTAGTATATTAAATCTTTAAGTAACTGTTTTATAAATAATGTACGCATATCAATCTATATAAATATGTATGACAAACTTGTTTAAATATAATGATATAAGACCTAAATAACTCATATATGTGCAACATATATATATATTTATGTGTGTGTATATAAATACATATACCTCCTAAACCCTTCCCAGCACACTCCTCTCCCACCTTTTTTTTAAAAAATGTCCAGATTAAACATTTTTATTTAGATAGAGATTTGTATCTTTTTTCAGTTGTAAATACATTTTTTTCTTCAGAGATGTGTTAAATGACTTGAAACTAAATGCATAATTTTCATAGAAAGCCTCCTTTTCTTTCCTTTTCTACTAGTGAATATATCTTTTGATAACTATTATTAGTGTAAAAACAAAATCAAATCTTGATATCACAATATTCAATATATTTCTTGTAAATAATATGTTTTTATCAATGAAAATGTTTCCTTTCTGGTGGTGCTACATAAATTGTGCATAAACAACTCAATCACATTCTACATAAGGGAAAATAGTAACCAGCAATTCTGTCTACCACTGATAAGATTTAAATGATTACTTCTGTGACGTACAAAGCATAAAGAATATACTTTTATATTATGATTTGAAGTTCATCTTCTGTTACCTATAACACATGAAAAGTAATTCTCTGTGAATGAAAAAGAAATGGTTTTGAAAGTCATCAGTGAATAAACCTAAGAGTTGAGTTGTAGAAAGTAAAATGGAAAAATATATGATATAAATACAAAGAATATAATATTTTGCTACATACTCTAGTGTCTTATCAAATTTTCTGACACATTGGAATTATATTTGTGTGCACAGCCAAAACTGTAGCTATAATCAGCTATAATCATCTGAAACTACCTACTTCTCTGTGTACCTATATTCATTTGTTTTATCAAGGCATGACACAGTAGATAAATTACTAGAATTGGTAGTAAAAGGGACTGGGTTCAAATCTCCCCTTTGATTCTACTAGCTACTTGGACAAATTGCTTAATCACCCTTCCTTTGAGTATACCTGCAGGCCTGCAAAATCCTTCATCATCCCTCTCGTTCCTTTCAGCACTTGTGACAGCCCACATGTGTGAAAACAAGACAAGATCAGAATTCCTTTTTCAGAATCTAAGTCCAGTCTACCTATACCAAGAAGGCCTCTCTGCTCCTTAGATTAAATTTTAGCAGGGATTTTAGGATTTGAATCCATGGGGGCTCAGCTAGATGGTATGGTCGATAAAGCACCAGCCCTGGACTCAGGAGGACCTGAGTTCAAATATGGCCTCAGATACTTGACACTTACTAATTGTGTGGCCCTGGGCAAATCACTTAACCCTCATTGCCCCACAAAAAATTTAAATTAAAAAAAAAAAAAGGATTTGAATCCTGGCTGTTTCATCTCTATTACTGTTGTACTTTTCCATGACCTTGATTTGTTTAAGTGACTAGAATGTTGTGTCTGTCAGCCTCCTATTACATAACAGGATGCTTCTACTCTGGCTTTTTAGCACATTCAACAGAATATGACAATTTACTGGTCACATAGTACTTTGTCCACTTCTAAGGCATAAAGGCATTATTTCTATTGCAGTTGTTAATATATTTGTTGTATCCCTATATTAACTTGTTAGCTACATGATTGGTTTCTACTCTAGCACTAAGCACAGAACTCTACACAATATAAGTACTTAATAAAGGTTTGTTGAACTGAACTGGAAAAGAATGTGTGATAATGAGCAGCATTCTTTCATAAAATTGTAGAAAATAAACTTATAGAAATTTTGGCACATTATTATGAAACTTGATGGAGGACAATGAACAAATAAACAAAAAAAGATCAGTCAAGATTACTTTAACCAAAAATTCTATCAATATAGTAGAATCCCCATATTTAGGCAATATCCTTGATATGTTACATAAAGATGTGGAAATATGTCTAAAGAAAACAAAGAAGGAAAAAGCAGCTGCACTAGGAAAAATATGTATGTAGATGATCTCTGGGCAAGTCACTTAACCCTCATTGTCCTGCCCCCCCCCCCCCAAAAAAAAACACAGAGCAATCATTCTTAACCATTTTGCGTATCAAAACTTTTTGCAAGCTGGGGAAACTCCATTTCAAAATAATATTTAAATGCATAAAATAGAATACATAGGATTATAAAGTAAAACAATTTAATCGAAATTCAATTATCAAAATATATATGTTTTGAAGTTCATGGACTCTAGGTTAAGAACAATTCATTGAAAGGAAAGATTCCTATATGTGTATTTATTCTCTGTGGAAGATTGGTAGAAGAATATGAAAAAGAATCACATGCAGTTTTTAAAATTGTAGATGAGGTGAAACCAAGATGGCAGAAAGAAGCCAGGGAGTTGTCTGATATCACAGGGGAAATGGGTGGGGGTCCTTAAGTATTCCTAAGTAAAGAATTATAGTCTCCCACATAGTGCTATTGGGATTAAAATGCTCTTTTATTTGATGCTAGAGAAAGTGATCACCAGAGTAAGTCATAGACTTTACCCATGAGAAGAAGATGGTTTAGAAACATCCTTCTCCTAGAACAGAAGGAAGGAAAAAGCTTTTATAGGGTATAGATGGGGTGACTACCTGAAAATGGGAAGTTCCTTTATGGAGTGGGGTGGGGAAAGCTTGGATGTCTGTCATATTACTGAGAGTCAGGGGGATTTTTTTTTTTAATGATGGTCCTGACCTCTGTGGTTATCACTGTCTTCTAGTTCCTTCAGTTAGTAGTCACACTTAAGTGACTTTCCGGCTCTAGAATTTTATCTCCTCTTAATTCTTAGCTGTATTTGTCCTGATATCTAGTTGATCAATCTAAACTTTAATAGTCCCTTGATTCTTTGATATTTCTATCCTGTTATCTAGTCATCTTTGGTTTTGCTTGTCACAGGAAAACTGAATTTTTCTAAGCAGATGTCACCTAAGCCCTCTCAAGTTTCTCTCAGAAATACCATTAAATCAAACCTCTAAATGGATTCTGGAGTTACAGAACCTACAAAAAGACAGAGATAATCAATTTTCCATCTTGAGATAATTTAGAAGACTTCTGGAAAGGTCTGTCTCACTTGGGCAAAAGAGGAGCACAGAGCAGCACAGCTCGGCACAGTCCAGATTGTATCTGGGCTAGTCAGCTGGAGACACTTGCACAGTACAGACCAGTAGCTGAGGCCCCTTGGTCCTAGTTCACCATGGTGGTGGCATAGCAGGTCAGTTGTGAGACCCTTCAGCCCAGCTGATAGGACAAACTGCCAGCTAGAGAAACACCCACAGGACAGATGAAAGTAGGCCAAGCCATTCCAGCACAGAGAGCAAGCACAGAGGGATGAGGAATCATTGAGCCCCAGAATCCTTACAGCAGAAAGCCAGTGATCAGGCCCCTGGCCCCCAGCACAAGAAACTTGCAACAGTGGCCTCTGTGTCCCAGGAGCAAAGCTGAACTTTAAAAGTCATAAAACAGGCTAAATTATGAGTAAGAAACAGAAAAGGACCCTTACCATAAAAAGCTTCTTTGGCAACAGGGAAGACCAAAACACAAACTCAGGTGAGGACAACACTGTCAAAATGCCTACATGTGAGACTTCAAAGGGGAAGATTCATTAATCTCAAGACCAAAAAGTCTCCTTGGAAGATCTCAAAAAGTATATTAAAAATCAAATAAGAGAGGTAGAAGAATAAAATGGGAAAAGAAATGAGAGTTATGCAGGAAACCTATGAAAAAAGAGTCAATAGGTTGGAAAAGGAAGCACAAAAATTGACTAAAGAAAGCAATTCTTTAAAAATACAATTGGTCAAATGGGGGAAAATCCACTGAATAAATCAACTCCTTAAAAAGTAGAATTGACCAAATGGAAAAGGAGGTACAAAAAGTTACTGAAGAAAATGTATTAAAAAATTAGAATTAAGCAGGTGGTAGCTAATGACTATATGAGACACCAGCAATCAGTCAAATAGGATCAAAAGAATGAAAAAAATAGAAGAAACTGTGAAGTGTCTCATCAGAAAGACAACTGACCTATAAAATAGATGCAGGAGACATAACTTAAGAATTACTATACTACCTTAAAGCCATGATAAAAAGAAAAGAGACTCTAGACACCATATTCCAGGAAATAATCAAGAAGAATTGCCTTTATATCCTAGAAAGAGAAGATAAAATAATCATTCAAAGAATCCACTGATCACCTTCTGAAAGAGATACCAAAATGAAAACTCCAAGGAATATTTTAGCCAAATTCCAGAATTATTAGATTAAGGAGAAAATATTGTAAGTAGTCAGAAAGAAACAATTTAAATATCATGGAGCCACAGTCAGGATTGCATAGGACCTGGCAGCTTCAATATTAAAGGATCTCAGGGCTTAGAATATGATATTCCAGGAGGCAAAAGAGCTTGGATTGTAGCCAAGAATCTATTACCCAGAAAAACAGCATTCTCTAATAGGGGAAAAGATGAACATTCAATGAAATAGGGGACTTTCAAGGTTGACTATTCAAAAGACCAGAACTGAACAGAAAATTTGATCTTCAAATACAAAATTCAAGAAAAGCATAAAGAGGTAAACAGGGGCAAAAAAATGTTATTCAATAAGGTTAAGCTGTTTATATCTCTACATGGGAAGACAATACTTGTGTCTCTTGAGAACTATATCTCTATTTGGGCAGATAGAAGGAGGATACATAGAGGGTATAGGTATAAATTGACTTTGATGTGATGATATAAAAAATTAAGGGGTGAAAAAGGTCTATATAGGGAGAAGAGGACAGGGGATGTGGAATGGGGGTAAATTACATCATATGAAAAGGTACAAAAGACCTATTACAATAGAGGGAAAGAAGGGTCAGGTGAGCATTGTTTCAATATTATTTTCATTGTATTTGGATCAAAGAGGGAATAACATACACACTCATTTGGATAAAAAAAATTAACTTACCATATAGGTAAATAGAAAGGTAAGGGGTAAAAAGAGGGGGACACTGATGGAAGGGAGGGGTGTTGAATAAAAGGGAGGGCAGATTGAAGGAGAGAGTGGTCAGAAGAAAAAAGATGGTAAGGAGGAATAGGGTGAAATGAGAAAGAAAAGTATAAGCAAAGGGGGAAAAGAATGGAGGGAAATAAACAGTTATTGATCATAACTGTGAATGTCAATGGGATTAACTCCCATAAAACAGAAGTGAATAGCACAGTGGATTAAAAAAAAATCTTACAATATGTTGTTTACAAGAAACACATGTGAAGCAGAGAGATACACACGAAGTAAAAGTAAAAGGTAAGATCATAAGATATTATGCTTCAGCTGATGTTAAAAAAAAAAAAAAGCAGGGGTATCTATCCTGATCTCAAAGCAAAAGCAAAAATAGATCTAATTAAAAGAGATAATGAAGGAAAGTACATCTTGCTAAAAGGTACCATAGACAATGAAATAATATCAATACTAAACATATATGTACCAAGTGGTATAGTATCCAAATTCATAGAACAGAAATTAAGTGAATTACAAGAAGAAATAGACAACAAAACTATATTAGTAGGAGATCTCCCTCTCCCCCACATCTAGATAAATTTAACCACAAATTTACTAAGAAGTTAAGGAGGTATATATAATTTTTTAAAATTAAATATTAAAGACCTCTGGAGAAAACTGAATGGGAATAGAAAGGAATATACCTTTTCCTCAGAAGTACATGGCACATTACACAAACATTTACAATATATTAGGGCAGGAAAACTTCACAGTCAAAGGCAGAAAGGCAGATATAATAAATGTATCACTTATAGATTGTGATGTGATAAAAATTACATGTGATAAAGTACAATGGAAAGACATTAAAATTAAATAGAAACTAAATAACCTCATTCTAAAAAATGAGTGGGTTAAACAAAAAATCATAGGAATAATCAATAACTTCATTAAAGAGAATGACAACAATAAGAGTACATACCAAAATTTATGGGATGCAGCCAAAGCAGTTCTTAGGTGAAATTTTTTTTATCTCTAAATGCTTACATGAATAAAGAGGAGGTCAATTAATTGAGCATGCAACTAAAAAACTAGAAAAGGAACAAATTAAAAATCCACAATTAAATACTAAATTAGACATTTTGAAAAATCAGGAGAGATTAATAAAATTGAAAGTAAGAAATCTATAAAATTAATAAATGAAAATTAGCTGGTTTGAAGAAAAAATCAATAAAATAGATAAAAATTTGGTTAATCTGATTTTTAAAAAAGAAAGAAGAAAACCTAATTACCAGTAAAAAAATGAAAGGGGTGAATTCATCACCATTGAAGTGGAAATTAAAGCAAAAATTAGGAGTTATTTTGCCCAACTATATGCAAATGAATTTGACAATCTAAAGGAAAGTGTTGAATATTTACAAAAATAAATTGTTCAGATTAATAGAAGAGGAAATAAAAGAAGTAAATAACCCCTTTTAGAAAAAGAGATTGAACAAACCATAAATGAACTATCTAAGAAAAAAATTTCTAGGGCCAGATAGATTTACAAGTGAATTCTACCAAACATGTAAAGAATAATTAATTCCAAAATTATATAAATGATTTGAAAATGTAAGTAAAAAAGTTCAACCAAATTCCTTTTATGACTCAAATATGGTGTTGATACCAAAACTAAGAAGAGCCAAAACAGAAAACTATAATTTATGCTGTTTTCATTACTTTAAGAGTTTTTTTGTTCTTCACTATCATCATTTCACAACTCTTAGAGTTTCCTGTCATTAGACAAAAATGGAACAATTCTTCTAGATATTAAAAATTTCATGAAAATCCAAGTGTATTAATTTTTCTAGGCCCTATTCCTAAAATTAAAGAATTTGATAGTTGAATAGTGTTTTGTTTTGTTTTGTTTAGAAATCATTTAGCTCAAGCCACTGGATGAAGTCCAGAGAGATTTAGCAATTTACTCAGAATAACAGAGCTAATTAATGGCAGAACCAGCATTAAAACTCAGGTCCCTTGACTTCCAATCCAGTGTTTAAAATATTGAGCCTGATCTCATTTTTGTTAAGCTAAGATATATTTTCATGAAGGCTCTTATGTAGTTCTTAATACAGCTCCTGGTGATTTATGGCATCTCATTTTTCAATAGTATTATAAATAAAATGACAAATATACACATTTGGAAATGAATACATTTAAAAGTATTTAAAATCCTTTCTATCTTTAAAGTATGACTAGGGGGAAAATATTTGGTTTTAAAATGTGAAAATCATACTTTTTACTCATTGAAGTGGGAAATCTCACATATTCCATTTTTTAAAAAATCTTTGACTGCCTCCAACTTTCACCGATTTTCTTGTCTTTAACTTTACATCATATGGTAACTCATGGAAGCAAACTATAGAAAATGCTTCTTGTACTTATACTTCAAAGAAAAAAATGTAATTTCTTTCAGAATGTATTTTTGAAGCAGTGATATAATTGGACAATTACTTGTTCGTTTGTTTCTTGTAAGGGAATAGTCTTTGCATGCCAATATTGGTTAATTACATAATGTGCTTTAAAAATAACCTTCCAATTTGAGCCACTGCAGGATAGAGTCACATAAGAATAGATGCTACATTATGATATTTTTCTGTTTCACCTGTGAAAGAAAGACACAGTTTTCCCATGTGAATTCAAGGACGTGGTATGTATTGGCTATTTCTGCCTGCTGTGCCACTGGTTTAAAAGAAAAATGACAAATCCTTATGGACTGGGAGATAAATAGAAACAAGAAGAATCAATTAACAGTGTCATCTCAGACTAGGTTCTTGGCTGTTGTTTGCCTCGGTTAATTGCAGCACTGTTTTCATGCTTCCACTTGGCTGAGTGCTTGTCTTAATGTGAGAAACTAATTTATTGTTAATGAGATGCGGAGATAATTCCCAGGAGGGAGATAAGTGGGTATAACAGCCAGGAAACCCATCAAGACCCGTCAGGGAGTTCAAGATGCAAGGAGAAAATTCAAAGAAAAGGGCCAAGAAAATCAAATGTGACACCTGCTTGAATGGAGTAATGAGATGAGTATCAAAGCAAAAATATAAGCCAGTTTATTAGTTTAGACAAGTCACTGATTTTCTGTTATTGAATTTGAAAAATAATTTCACTATGAAGCTATATGTCTTTCAACATATCCCTACCAAGGCATTGCTGATTTAATATCATAGGAGATTGGCACTAGATGCACATTAATGTGAAGTGAGATGAAGGAAGTTATTCCCCTGCCATAATTTTTTGTTTTTGTTTTGTTTTTTAGTGAGGCAATTGGGGTTAAGTGACTTGCCCAGGGTCACACAGCTAGTAAGTATTAAGCGTCTGAGGCCGGATTTGAACTCAGGCACTCCTGACTCCAGGGCTGGTGCTCTATCTACTGCGCCATCTAGCTGCCCCCGCCCCTACCATAATTTTAACCTCTCTCTAGAAGGCAGGGGATCAGATGTGGAAATGGTTCCTTCCTTCTCCCCTCATTCACACATGATTAGGATTTGTGGGGATACATTAGATCAAAAACCTTTTGGAAGAGTCCATTTCAAAATGTAAATGTAAGATCTTTAATATTGATTAATGTGGGGCAGCTAGGTGGCACAGTGGCTAGAGCAGCCCTGGAATCAGGAGTACCTGATTTCAAATACGGCCTCAGACGCTTGACACTTAACCCCAATTGCCTCACCAAAAAAGGTAAAATATATATAGATATTGATATATATATATATTGATTAATGTTTCAGTAGCATCAATATACTTCCCTCAAATGTCAATATATATTGTGAATCTGAAAGAAAATATTATGAAGGCAG
This sequence comes from Dromiciops gliroides, assembly GCF_019393635.1. Classification (NCBI taxonomy): domain Eukaryota; kingdom Metazoa; phylum Chordata; class Mammalia; order Microbiotheria; family Microbiotheriidae; genus Dromiciops; species Dromiciops gliroides. The sequence goes on from NC_057861.1 coordinate 555,409,523, forward strand.
ATTATATTCAGGTTGGAGGGAAGAGGGAAACCTGAGCTAGGTCACATGAGGGAGTGACCAAAGTGTACTATTATGAAGCAGACAGTACTTTGGTGAAGTCATCATGCATTGACTTGTTCGCACTATGTGATTCTTGAACATTTTTTTCATAAATCATAGAGTAGCTAAATAAGAACAAGGGCTCTTCTTTTTACTATTATATTATTGCATAGATGCCTAAGTAGTCAGTCCATCAACTAGATTTAATTGAGCACCTACTATGTGCCAAGCATTAGACTAAGTAGTGGAGATACAAAGAAAAAAGAAAAAAAGAAAAAAAAACTACACTTAAGGATCATATAGTCTGATGGGAGAAACAACATACAAAGAACTAATTTTTATATATGCATACATACATGCACATATATATGTATGAATGAATTGGGGGTGATCTCAGAGGATCAGAGGAAAGACACTAAGATTAAAATCTGAAAAGCCTTCTTGCAGTAGTAGAACAGAAATTATATCAAAAAGGGAAACAGAGAGAGACTGAGCACAAAGGATTCAATTGTGTTCTTATAGTTCCTGGGTGTGTTTTGCGACATGAACTCCCAAGTATTTGATACTGTCTGCAGTTATTTTAGATGGAATTTACTTTTCTTATCATAGTTGCACTAATTTTGTTTGTACAAAAGCTTTTCAGTTTCATGTACTCAAAATGATCAGTTTTATCTTTTGTAATCATCTTTATGTCTTGTTTGGTTATGGATTAACCATTTTGTAACTGTATTTATGCAGGTATTGACTGCACTTTGGTAAATCGACAACTGAATATTGTGGTAAGATTATTGAAATTTGGCTGACTGATTGGGATGAGCCACACTTGGCCTGCCCTGAGTGATGTGTGCTGCTATTGTCAGCAGGAGAAATCACTCTCCACAGGCAGTTTTGAAGGTCCTCCCCTTTTGGGGGAGGAAGAGTTTTGTTCACTGAGACTTCATCCAGTGGCTTGAGCATTTGCTCACTGAGGGGAGCTCAGTCTCTTCTGGAGTGACTTTTTTTTTCCAGTGGTGCGAGCAACAGGAGCAGATGATTTCTGTGGGCCCTGGCTGCAAAGCTGGTTTTCCATTGAAGTTAAGGACCCCAGGTAGTGAGTTAACATATGAGCCCTGCTCTTTTGAATTAGCTGAACTGGAAATGAGTTTGGGGATTGTATAGACTTAGGTTAGAGTTAGGAGGATTATCTGTATTTCTTTTTCCCTATTCCCTTGTCTTTGATTTTATTAATTTCACTTTTGCTGTTTATTTCATTCCCATCAATAAAACCTGATTCGTTTGTGGAAAAGAGGCTGTTAGGCTCCTTTCTTATTGGCCTGGGAGAAATATCTAAAAAGGCAGTTCATAGGGGAAAGAGCTTTGGACCTAGAGGTCCCTCATTATTTCTGGGACCCCAATATTATGGTGAGCCACTCAATTAACTCTCCATATATTAAATTTGGCCTTCACAATATTTAATGCATTTTGTAATGATATTGAATAGAACTTCTATTATTTTGACTGGAGATATTGGTACAGAGAAATGCTTTCTGTTTTTTCTAAGCTAATTTTGTAGGCTGCAACTTTATGAAATTATTCATTATCTTAATTAATTTCTTTGCCAATTCCCAAAAAATTTCCAATGAAAGCATTATAGCATCAGCAGAAGGGGATAGTTTTGCCTCCTTTTTAATCTTTAATCTATATCTTTAATTTCTTCCTCTTATCACATTATTATGGCTGGCTGTTCTAGAACTGTGTCAAATAACAAAGGGGGAAAAAAAGAATTACCTTATTTTACTACTGTCTTTATGTTCAAAGAAGAGGTTCCATATGTCTGTACCATATTCCCTGTTCATTTCTACCATTTAAAAGTATTATTTAGGGACAGCTAGGTGGCTCAGTGGATAAAGCACTGGCCTTGGATTCAGGAGGACCTGAGTTCAAATCCAGCCTCAGACACTTGATTCTTAACTAGCTGTGTGACCCTGGGCAAGTCACTTAACCCTCATTGTCCTGCAAAAAAAATAAATAAATAAAATTATTATTTTACTTTATGCCCTGCCAAGCTGCCACCTTCACCACGAAGCCTTCTGTGATATGCCCAGCCAAAAGTGTTCTTTCCCTCCTTGAGATTTTCTAAAAGCACTTCTAATTTCCCTATACTTTGTTCTTATTACATTCTAACTTATGTTACTCTTATTTGTATTCTTGTCACCTCTCCCTTTATTAATTACAGTACTTAGAAGACAAAGACTATTTTTAACCTGATTTTGCTAACATTTAAACAGATACTGTTCACACAGTATCTGCTTAACAAAAGTTTGTTGAAATAGATTAACGTATGGAATTGTTATTATTCGCATTGTGTGTTTGTGTTAGTGAAGGGAACTCCTAGTGGAGAAATTTTCTATCAGAGCAGATCACAACACCTTGGCAGCTAGGTGGTATGGTAGATAGAGCACTGGGCCTGCAGTCAGTAAAACTCCAGTTCAAATCTGACCTCAACACTTCCTAGCTGTGTGGTCCTGGGTAAGTCCCTTAACTTCTGTTTGTCTCAGTTTTCTCAACTGTAAAATGGGGACTATAACCAGAGTGGTTAAGAGAATTAAATGAGATAATATTTATTTTTCAAAAAGCCCTTAGCACAGTGTCTGACACATATTAAGCACTACATAAATGTCTAGTCTCTCCCCTTTCCTTGGTAACACAGTTTTAGGGGATTGTCCGAGGAACTTAGAGGTTAAATGAATTGATCAGGCTCACATAGCTAGTATGTGTCAGAGGCAGGTTTAGAGTTCAAGTTTTTCCTGACTCCAAGATCAACTGTCTATATTCTTCCTCATATTGTTTCTCTTTCATTATGAATTAAATTTTTTAAAAAAGAAATCTTGAGGAGGCTACGTACAAAAAGCAAAGAAACTAAGTCATTGACTTCAGTTTGTTTGGAGATAAGCTCTTTTCCCTGTCATGCTCAATGTGTAACTCTAAACAACCATGGGTTTTTTTCTTCCTAGTTGATTTTTCTCTGCAGTATGTTCCAATTAACATTTGAACTTTACACTACTGCCCTTGTTATATCCTGTGCCTGTCAAGAGAAAGCCAAGATTATATACATGGTGAATGCCACCCGGCTTTGAAAAAGTTCAGTCTCAGCTTTATTATTTACATCTTTTTTTTTTTAAATATTGTGACTATCTAATACATAGGAAGAGATGGACAAGATAAGTATATCAGGCTTGTCTGTGACATTTCAGAACATAATAAAAATAGCATCTACACAGAAACACAGAACCTCAGGGCTGGAAAGGACTTCAGAGAACACTGAGTACAACTTGACACATTGTTATTTTTGAATGGCTTTGGTTTTGTGTTGTCATTAGATTCTGAGTGCTTCCCTCATAGTAATGGATGGTTAAAAAATAGTGCCACTATTTCATTGTGTGAATTTTTTTCATTTCTCTTGGTTTTTATTTTTCTCAATGGCAAACTGAAGAAGATAGACTACATAGTACCTTAGGTTTATTCTAGCTATGAAAGTCCATGAGACAGTTCAATGAGTAAGGTAATTTTGTTTCAAAAACCCCATTGGTATCCAACAGTCAATGAGAAAAATTGAAAGATTATACACCCACTTATAGTACTCAGTTCTAAATTGTACATTTAAGGTAGAATGTTGATTAGATGGAAGGCAAACAGAACAGTAAAGAGAATCATTAATGGAATGTAGCTATGGATGGGCATACCATAAGTCAAAAGGGTGGGGAGCAGAAATCATAGAATAGCACTGTATTTTAAGAAAGTATGCTTATATAAGAATAACTAAGACTAGAGAACAGAAACATGGTGTAAAGCATTTGGTTGGAAATCATTTGAGGTATAAATGGGATTTTCTCTTTTAAATATACTGCAGATTACTATGGAAAGAAGAAATAAATGAGGATTTTGCCAAATACCATAAACTTCCTGGAACAAAAGCAGGACTGGGTGGTAAAGGACAACTTTTTTTCCAATAAATTGAATGGTTAAAAGGAAATAAAGAGAACTTACTTAAATTACATGGACCAGACAGACATGTGCATATGTTAGAGAAGATGAGAAGAGGACAGTGGAGAGGGAGAGACTGTAAATTCATGAGAGAGGAGGTAGTAACTCTTCCCAGAAGACACAGAGGGGGACATGTACAACAGAAGTTGGAATTTTAAAGTTTCAGATCTTAAAGATACTTCAATTCCAATAAAGTTTGAGATCTGCTGTATGACAATGTCAGTGAATAGCTAAAATTAAGTAATGAAATGATAGAAATTGAATAGATTGATGTATTCTGTGGTCACTTTGTTAAAGGGTCATCAATATGAGTTTTGAAGTCCCTGAAGATGGTGACAGAGGTTAACATGGGGAGAAAATTGATAAGCAAGGTACTAAAATTATTGGACAAAGTTATAAAAATGACTTGTAAGTCAATAGCAACATAGCTGGGAAAGGTATAAATAAATTGACTAAATGGACCTGAAAACCAAAAACAAAATGATATAGTGGGGTGGAGAGAAACATTAGATTTAGAATTTGAAGACTCAGGTTTTTTTCACCCTAAATATATCTTGGTTATGTCTCTCCAAACTTTATGCTCATCCTGGGCCTATGCTTAAAGTTGTATAGCCTAGTAAATCCTTCCAGAGCTATTCCACTTCTTTCTTCTCTTCTCCTTACAACCTGTATGACATTGGCAAAGTTATTTCACCAATCTTTACCTTTCTTTCATCTTCTATAAAACAAGGTAGCTAAACTTGATATTCTTCAAGCCTTATGATCCAATAATCATTGAACAATGGTCTATATAAGTGGCAGGACAGAGGAAGGATTATGTCTAACTTTCCTGCAGTCACTGTTATTCATAGAGAATGTACTCCAGTGGAGAGAGTTATAAGTGATATTGAGCATTCTAGATAATGTTTCCTACATAGAACTGGTTCATGAAGGCTAACTCTCATCAGTAAAGTCCTTCAGCTTATCTAGACAAAATAATTTTCTCCACCCAAAGCTCCTTTTGTGGGCTTGAGTTTGAATTGGGTTTGACCTAGATGAAAGATTTGATGAACTTTCTTAAGGAGACCCTGCCTTTGAGTGGGGAAAAAAGGTCTTGAGAAAGAAAGGGAGATCACTGGGTCCCCCCAGATATCAATTATTAATAATTATTTCTCACAGCCACATAATAACAAGATAGGATTCATTGAAAAAGATACTCATGTTGAGAAAGATTGAAAGCAAAAGGAGAAGATAACAGCAGAGGATGAGATGGAGTGTCATAGAAGGAACAAACAGGAGCTTGGACAAACTTTGGGAGAGAATGGAGGATAAAAAGGCCTAGTGTGGCATAGCACATGGGGTCATGAAGAATCAGACATGACTGAACAACAAGCATGAGCCTGGAAAAAGGAAAGGGGTTTTAAAAATAGATTTGAGGTTTCAGGAGTTACTATAAGTGTCACTTACATCTTAGGTAGTGGGACTGTAGTACAGGATTAGACAGTACATTCAAGGGGAGGTAAATTGCTGTAATATCAAAATTTGACTGGTAAATTACTGGCAAAGTTAATCACAGAATCAAAAAAAAATCTCTTTGGGCTTCTTACAGTTGAAAGTTATTCAAGTACTTGGAGATACTAAATTTATCAAATTCCCCAGAAGTATACCATTGTATGAGAAAAACTCTTGAGATCCTTCAATTAATAGTCACAGCAATCACATCATCTCCATTCTCCTTACAATACTGGCCACCTCCCTCTAGATGTGCTCTCTAGGTTGGGAGTTCCTTCTAAAATGTGACCTCCAGATGCATTCTAGCCAGAGCAGAGTACAGTATTACTCTACTCTTTATAGACACTCTGCCTATCTTAATGTAGTCAACAATAGCATTCACTTTGGGAGTTTTCATTTGACATTGATAAATCATACTGAATTCTCTTAGAGAAAGATGTCAAACTTAAATAGAAATAGGGCTACTAAATTGTGCTTTAAAATTCCTAAAGACTACATATTAACTTAGTTTTAATACATAGCACCATCTATGATTTATTGCATTTTTATTTTAAAAAATATTTTCCAATTACATTTTAGTCAGATTTGGATGACATTCAGGAGTATTGTGGGCTATGTGTTTAACAGCTTTGCTCTGAACTCCCTAAAGATTTTTCACATGAACTTCCATCCAATCATGGCTTCCCCATCTGGTGCTTTGGAAGTTAATTTTGTGAAACCAAGTATACAGATCTACTTGTATGTTTATTAAACTTCATCTTATTTGATTAAAAGTCAATAAAGTATAATTCCAGGTCTGTCACATGCTGGTTTTATGATCCTGGGCAAGTCACTTACTCTCTCTTTGTTGTGCATTAAAACTTGATTAAAACCAGAAATACCTATCTAAGGAATCTTGATTCTTTTCCTTTAATTTTTGGGGGTTATGGAGAATTTGCTCACCTCTTATAATTATTGGAACATATGCTATAGTATAAGCAATTCTCTAAGGTGTATGTTTTAAAGAAAGTGATGACCTGCTCTGATAGATGGAGTTCCTTCACTTGGGAGTTCCCTATGCCAATGAAATCTTAGGCCCAGTCTCTGTCCTTATACCATATATAAAAATGTGTGTGTGTGTGTGTGTGTATCATGAAATGTTACAGTCTCTGAAAAATTGAAATTGAGGATCACCCAAAGGGTAATGGAGAGACAAATAGGGTAATGTGAAATACCTGCAATACATTTTAAACTAGAAAGAAGAAGACTTAACTGAAGAATAGTTGGCATGCTCCACTGATACCCTAGCAAAAAGAAGAAAACAAAAGGACAGCTTCAAAGATGTTTGGGAACCCATATAAGCATGGCAAACTTGTGGGAAGCCTTGTGAGAAAATAATGGGGTTCTGGGGGATCCAGAGGCCCCCCACTCAAGGACCTAACCCAGAGAGCCTTATCTGAACTTTTAAGACCCGCCTAGCATCAGTCAAGTTGGACCTTGGACTGTGAATACAGACAGTTAGAAATTAAAACCACACCTACCTGAAAGCATTTCCCTCCAGAGGTTCTGTCCTCTGGTCTCTGACCTCAGCACGTCCTACTCATGGACCACCTTCAAGACCAATAAACCAAGAAATTTGAATGATGCTACAGAATTAGCTTTAAGCAGTGTGTAAGGGCTACCTCTCCTCCGGACCACAAGTAGCTTACTCACTCTCAATTGCTCACTTGGCCTGGGAATGCTGGAGGGATCAGGCACACTTTTTTTCTCACTCTCCCCTCTGAACTCCTGGGGTGTAGCTCTCACTTTACTAATATTTAATATGCTTTAATAAATGCTTAATGCCCAAAACTGGTGCTATAGCCTCTAATTTCTAAGTAACTATATATTAGAAACCCCAGCTAAATTCTCTAAAACTTGGGATAGAAATAGGGCACTCCATACATTTTCAAATGACACAACATGTAAGAGTCGCACTATAATAATACCTAGCACCACTTTAATTCTTGGAAAGAGCCTTACTAAAATTATCTCATTTTATCTTCATATTAATCCTAGGAGGCAAGTACTATTATTATCCCTTTTTACAGATGAGGAAATTGAGATGGGTAGAGGTTAAGTGAGACCACAGGCCTCACTAGTAAGCATCTCAGAAAGACATGAAGTCAGTTCTTCCTGACTCTTGTTGCAGAGCTTTCTCCACTGTCCCACCTAGCTACCTCTAGCTTCCACAAGAGGGGTCAGCATAGATAGGCTTCAATATACATTACTGAAGGCAATTTGCACATCACTGAAGTCACAGATCCATTTAAAGTACTGGATTACTTTGGAATGTGGTCATGTTGGTTCTCCCCAATGTGTTTTTTCATTGACTGAAGGAACAGCTTTCACCTGCTACAAGCAGGAAATTAGCCAGAAGCTACAAATTCGATAATAGCACTCTGAGGTTTCTTCCTTTACAGAACACTTTTGATTGACTAAAGTAAGAAATCTGACAGATATTAATTTCTTTCTTCAAATACTTTTCTTTTTTTTTGGTGGGGAAGAGGAGAATCTGCTCATCTTTTACAGTCATTGGAATATGTATACTTATCAGGAGTTTAAAAAAATGCCTACGAAAGACATAATTGTTTAGTAGCAGCTTAAATAAAACTGTTTTTTCAACAACTCCTTACCCATTTAAACCTTTCTTAATGATTATCATAGTTCAACAGGAGGTCAATGAAAATGCTCTTTTTACCATCTTACTGCTTCAGTAGCAAGGAGCAAATGTGAGACACTAGAAAAGAAAAAAAAAATTAACCTTGAGGGCAAAACAAAAGTCATGTTGCTTTAGCGTGGCCTTGTCCTACTTTTGAATGAGAAACTTAATTGGAAGGGACAGGGTTCTACTTTTGATGTGTAATACTTGCCCTATAACTGTTGCCATGGGGATAGCTTGGCAATTCCCATAAATAATTATTTCCCCCTGTTTTTTCAGCAAAATGTTTGTAACTCAAATTCATGATGCACCTTGCCAGGTTTAAACTTATTATTGTATCTACAGGGGCATGATCGCTTTTTCAATAGATCATGCAGTATAACTTACAACGTTTTGTAACAAAGACTGAGACCTTTGGAGGTAATTGATGTGAATTTGGAGCATGTGAGGAGAAAGAAAAATTATACTCTCGCCTGGTGCAATGAACTTGCCATATGTCTCATGAATCAGAGCTATGGCACATTTTTCTTTAGTACCTTTAAACCAAGTGAGTTTAATGCTCCTGTTGATATACATTTCTCTGCTGTGCTGTATTATAACCTCTCCTCTGTATGATCAGTGAGTCGTTAAGTGTAATCATTTTTAATCTAAACTGAGAAGTGGTTAGGCAATCAGGAACTGGGCCCGTATCCCCCACTTCTTTTGTTACCTAACTCCAAATAAATAATTTGTGGCTCCGCCAAGAGAAACATGAAAATCATAAATTTAGAGCTGAAAAAGACTTTAGAGGCCATCTTGTCCAATTCATTTTACAGATGTCTCAGAATTCTTTGGGTATGATTTTAATTTGTGGGAGGTGGGGAGAGTAATAACTCAAGTTTTGTTTTGTTTTCCTTATTGGCAAAATTATGAGTCAATTTTGAGCACGCAAAATTTTTTCCACCTTGCAAGTTATTCTTGGGCAGGAAGGAGGGGTGGTGGTTTCATTTCTACTTAAAATATGCTTTCCCTCATTTTTTTTTCCAGGATGACTACACATTCCATTGACTGTGTTGAATATATCCTACCAACTTTTTTTTCTTCATTGTATAAATGAAGAAGACCATTATAAAGAATGTGGTATTAACTTTTTCCAGAATTTTTGATACAGAAATCCTTCCCTCCCTTTGCTATTTTCATAACATTGGAATTATTACAAAGAGTTACACAATTAATTTCCTCAAATAACTAATTTTATAAAGAACTATACCAGATACTTTCCTAAAGGCTTTATTTTCAGATAAGATGACACACAAAAATCAGAGAACTATGGTCCAAGGAGAGAACAGAAAGAGAAGGGAAGCTATAAATGATGATATCTAGTGTGAGAACCAGGTGATCTTTCTAAGGTTGAATTGGCATCCTGGAAGTTGCCTCACAATTCATGGACCACTTTTGAGTCATGTCAATCAAGGGACTTGAATGCTACCAGCCAATTAGCTTGGAGCTGTGTGTGGGGACTCCCCCTCTTCTGGTTCCACAGGGAGCTTCCAGTCGAACTGAGTGAGGCTCTTTCTTTTTGGAAGTGTGATCTGCTAGGTGGAGGCAGCTTTCTCTCTCTCTCTCTCTCTCTCTCTCTCTCTCTCTCTCTCTCTCTCTCTCTCTCTCTCTCTCTCTCTCTCTCTCCTGCATCGATCTTATCTAGGTTTTTTCTATTCTTTTAGAGACACATGTTCTTTCTTTACTTCTCTTTACTCTTTAATAAATGCTTAAGGCCTAAACTGTTGCTGAAGTTCCTAATTTATAAGTAAATCCTAGCTAGTTTCCCCCCCACACTGGGGTGGGGGTGGGGGGCAGGTAAGGTGATTTAGTTTTACTCATCACACTAAAGAATATGAGTGAAAAAATATTTAACAAAATATTAGCAAAAAGATAACAGTAATGCATCAAAATTATCATATATATTGATTGAGCCCTTCCAAGAGTTCTGGAAAACTGTTCTTGACTTTTAAAAGCATTCTTTCACTAAGATTTTTTAAAAAGTAAAAAAAAATCTTAAAAAGAGAAAGACCATTATCAATATTTACCCTCTAGAAATTACTTAAGCAAGCCACTCCTGGAATTTTATAATTAATGAGGAATAGACAACATGGGGAGGAGAAGGAATGATAAACAGAGATGTAGATGTAAGGTAACCTAGAAAGTGTCTAGTTCAAACCTACAGCATTTGATGGTGACAGAACTAAGGTCCAAAGAGATTAAGTGAACCAGGACATATATTCAAACATACAAATAAACATGCAATCTCAACAGTGTATGTATTCCCTTCAATAACACAGATCCTTAATTGTCTATGTTTGTCCATATAATCTAATTCTTGTCCTCCACCTCCCCTAAGTTTACCATAAGAGGCCCACCCAGTATTCTCAAGGCATTTCTCAAATTCTCTTCCTATCACAATAAAGCACATAGTCTATTCATCCAGTAGTTATACCTAGTCCATCTTCCTTTTTGATCATACATTCCTTTGGTGGCATCTTTTAAACCATGTCTCCCTATTTCCAGGTTTATAATGTTTAAGTTACTCGCATCCATCATGTGTATCTTACAATGACTTGAGGCAATGTGATGTCCTCCACAAACAGGTGCTATCTATATGGAATCCTTTTTTGCCTTGAACTCTGTGCTAGATCTTCTTCATGATGGTGTTGCCTTATTAGATACTAATGAAGGGAAGGTAATTTAACAAAATAATCACTTTTTTATTTTTTAAGGAATATTGTATAATTTTAATGTATACATGGAATCTCCTTTGTTGAAGGACAGCTTTGAAGACAGAATTTTTTTCTATCAAATGAGATAATTTTATATGATATGCAAATAATATGCAAAATAATATTTTATATTCACAACATCTTTCTGTCAATTATATAATGGTAAAAATGTCCTTAGGGGGCAATCTATATCACTAAAAACTGCTATCCACAAAAGAGAGAAACGACAGATCAACAAACTGGCTGCATAACTAAAAACCAAAAAAATTTTTTAAAACACAGAAAAACAACAAAAATGGAAAACACAAAAACAGAAATTCTGAAAATCAAAGAAAACAAAAGGAATAAAAAAACCCAAAAATAGAAAAGTAAAATTAGGACAGGTTTTTAAGGCCAAGCCACGAAGCTTCTATAAATAATGGAAATAATTATTGTCATAAAGTAACATTTGCAAAAATCTAATTTGATGCCTCATTATGGCATAGAAGTAACCCTGAATTCTGGAAGGTTATGAAGTAGATGTAAGCTTTGGATGTTTTACCATGAAGCTTCTTGGCTTGGCATTGAAAATCTGTCTTGAATACAGTCATACCTATGCCATATAAATGCAAAATTGGGGCAGTATACTTCTTTAAAAGATTTTTGACTTTGCTGTTGCAAAATGCAGGGTTGGGAGACAATTGTCTTCTTTACAAGTTGCTTTCTAAATACCTGGTTAGTGTTTCTTATAGAGTCAATGACCTCCCCTTTTCTCAAGTATTTGCAAACTTCTTATAAATTGGGGAATGCCAAAAGATGCTAGAGACCCTAAAATTTGGAACTTGAGGTGTGGCTAGGTGACGCAGTGGATAAAGCACTGGCCCTGGATTCAGGAGTTCCTGAGTTCAAATCCAGCCTCAGACACTTGACACTTACTAGCTGTGTGACCCTGGGCAAGTCACTTAATCCCCATTGCCCCGAAAAAAAAAAAAAAATTTGGAACTTGAAGCTATTTGATCTGGTCAGAATCCGAAGGCCTGACTTTTTGTCTAATTAGCATGGCACTACAACAATCTGAGTCAACTGGTACCAATTATTTTTGTAACAAAAATTCTGCCCCGACAATGATTTCCTGTGTGACCTTGGGAAAGATGCTTAATCTCTCTGGTCTTTATTTTCCTTATCTATACAATGACAGAGTTGGATTAGATTGCCTCTGATATTCTTTCCAGCTTTTGCACTAGGATTCTATGGAGTACAATGCTTAAAGATAAATTTTATTAGAAATATAATTATTTTTTCGGAAAAAACCCCACACTTTCCAATTTCATAAGATTTAGAGCTTGAAGGCATCATAGAAATCTACTATGCTTCCCCTAATTTTTCTGATGAGGAAACTGAGGTCCAGAGAGTTTAAATGACTTAGAGCCATGCCTTCTGATTCCAAATCTAGCTCTTTTTAATATATCAAAAATGATAGTTTTATGAGCAAACCAAGTTATAATTCACTTTTATGTTCCTAACCAAAACTGACTTCAGATGTAAAGGGCACAAGGAAAAAAAATAAGTATTTCACTGATTTATATTTTTCTTAGCTTACTCTATACACAGTAATTATGTTGTTGTTGAGAGGGATTAATTGAGAAGGTTGGTAGAGGGGAAATGGTGATGAGAGAACCAGGGGAATAAAGATTGTGAGTCTTTTACAAATATCATGGCTTCATATTTTACCCAGAAAATTTATTATTCTATTCTGGATGTTCAAATATACCATTTCCCTTATATACAGTTATTCCTGTAAAGCTTAGATAATTTGCATTAGCTGGACTTCTGTTATGATATAATTACTAACCATGAATTATCAGCCACAGCTGAATCTGATTAATTTAATAATAATAAATTAAAATAAATGTTGCATTAGTACATCAATAATAAATTCCAATAATAAATAAAAAGGGCATAGATGACCTTAGAGACTAAGCTAATATAGAACCTCCTATAGTAGCTTAGATCAAATAGGTGATGGAAAGAATGTTAAAGTCTGATGAAATAAAATTGAAACAAGCAGAAATATAAGGGGTGGTGTTCTAGTGAAGATATTGTATGTTTGGGTTTTTTTTGTTTTTGTTTGTAATCTGCAGAAGCACTGGTGTAGTGCATAGAGTAGTGGTTATCAAGTCAAGAAGTTCTGTTGTTGCTGTTGTTCAGTCATTTCAGTCGTGACTCCATTTGTGATTTTCTTGGCAAGGATACTGGAGTCATTTGCCACCTAGTTTGCCACCCCAAGTCAAGAAGACCAGAGTTTAAATTTGGTCTGAGACGTTTACTAGCTGTGTGACCTTGGGCAAATAACTTGACCTCTGGCTGCTTCAGTTTCCTCATTTGTAATACTGTCTAACTCACAAGGTTGTTGTGAGGATGAATTAATATTTGTAAAATGCTTTGTAAATATTAAAGCAATATATGGATAAAAGCTATTTTTAGCTAGAAAAATCTTGAGATCAACAAGTTGCCAGGATACAGTTAGAGGGCTAAAGACTCCATCTAGAAATAGATGAACATCTAAGATGATAAAGAAAAGAATGTTGTTAGACAAAAAGAAGCAGAGAAAACTTCAAAAAAAAAAAAGGAAAAGGCTTGGATTTGTGAGAAAATAATTACTAATAATGCATTTTGGGGAGACCTTCCATACTTGAAGGTTTAGCTCAGGAACTTTAGCTGGTCTCTTTCAGAACCAGCCCAAAGGTAAAATAGAGATCACACTAACTCAGTAGAGATTAAAACCACACCTATGTGAAAGGGCCTTTGCCCTCAGGGAGTTTGTCTTTGCACTAGACCCTGATGTCTTCACAGTAGAGCTCATTTTAATATGGTCTACTCTCAGGCCACATCAACCAATGGAATTGAATGATTCTAGTCAATTAGCTTTGATCAGTGTGTAAGAGTCACCTTTATCACTGGAAAAGGACAGACCATGAGGTGAATGCCATTCTGGGTCACATGCTAGGCAAGGAAGGCTATCTGGTAACTGAGCTCTTGCCTCTTTAGGGCTTCTGAACTCTGCTTGGAGCCCTGTGCTCTCTCTTAGACACAATATGGTGCTGGGGGGGGGGGGGGGTTTCGGCTTGTGTTAAATGCAGTCAATGCTCTCCTAACATTTAATATGATTTAATAAATGCTTACTACCTAAATGGGTGTAATAGCCATTAATTTATAAGTAGCAATATTTTAGAAAACCCCAGCATAGTTCCCCCAAATTTAGACAGGAACAGACTAGTCCCACAATATTTAAAATAACAGAGATTGTCTCAGTTTTAGGATAAAAGCATGACACAAATGAACAAACATCCAAAGGGACACTAGAGAGGTACATGAAAAAAGCAAGAAAACTTTGCTCCATCATGAGCTAGAGCTCTGATGTGTGGGTCATTATCAAGGTTCCTGAGTTATGCCTTCCTAACCTCCTCCCACTGCCAAGCTCGAGACTAATGCTGCTTTGCCCTGATCCACTACAATAGGACAGGCCTCTTTATAATGCATAACTAAAACAGGGGGCAAAGCCTTCACAAAAGTCTTGCTTCACCATGCCCCTCACCTCTAAGACCTAAGTCCCAGGCACTTGACTCCTTGCCTCCAAAATAAGACCTTCTAACAGAAGACCCTCATTTCCAGGACCTATGTAAGGACTTAAGTCTCAGATTACATACCTTGTTCTATTAGAACCTCATCATGAAGGTCCCTTGCCAACAGACAGAATCTCACTTCTTCTTTGGATTCTGTATGTCAAATGACACAGGGAATTTCAGCATGATAAAGTTCTTTAGAGTCAGAGCACCTATATTCAAATCCTGCTTCTGCACATAACCACTTGTGTGACCTTAGACAATTCACTTAACCTCTAGCCTTTAGTTTCCTCATCTATAGAATGAAGGGGTTAGACCAGATGGTTTCACCCTTCCTTCCCTATTCTAGGACTAGGATCCTATTAGTCCTATGACTTTTTAGTTTACTCAGTTCAAACCTGGAGGTCTACCACTAGGAGATCCATTTCTCTGGGTGTGTATTGGAGCCAGCTTTGTCTTCAAAGGTCCAGTGTGAGCCTTTACACCTCAAAAATAGGCAATCAATACCATTCTGGGCTTCATTTATTGTTTTGTTAATTGTCTAGACTTAATAAGATGGTGAATAGTGCCTACTAAACTTGTGTGCATTTTTTTTTCTGGAGTGCCCAGTTGTTACATATTTACTAGCACACTCTTATATTGCATTATAAGCATTGCTTGAGTTCAACAGGAATTCAGCAGAAGAATCAGGGAATGATTCATCACCAGACTTTAGGTAATAATAATAATTAATATTTATATAGCACTTAAAGGTTTGCAAAGTGTTTCACATCCATTATTTCATTGAAGTCTCACAATACCCCTGCTCAGGCCCCATCTGTATTTCTCTAGGAAATGTTATAAGACTAATATACTTTCACCTATGTGAGAAAATAATTATTAAGAATTGATCTCTTGGCAGGACCCAGGGATCAGTTTCAGTCCTTTCTACCCCCCTCACCCCCCATTCCACTCCAGAAACTTATGCAAATCTTATCTGGGACAAGTCCAAAGGAACAAAAGAAATGGAGACAGACTCTTTTGCCTAGCTTGGTGAAGGACCACACCTAGATAATGAACTTTGCCTTAGGCAACTTGAGTGAGGATCATCAGTAGAATTAATTTTAATTTAGACTACCCTCAAGTCATGTCTATCAATGGAACTGATTGATGTTAACCAATTAGCTTTGATCAATATATAATGAACTACCTAGGGCCTCATTCTTTTGATGCAGGCTCTTCCTCTTAGGACAGTGTAGGTTTTGTAGGTGTTCTGAACTCTCCTTGAGACCACTGTCTCTCTGAGAGGCAGTATGGGTCTGAGGCTTTTCTCCTGCTCATGCTAACTGCCCTAGCCAATTTTTTACTGGTATATGTGTACACATGTGTGCATGTATGCGTGTGTGCACATATGTGTATACATGTATATATACATATGTGTGTATAATATTAATTTATAATAAATACTTACTACCCCAAACTGGTACAATAGCAATTTAATTTTAGAAAATATAACAATAGCAACTAATTTTAGAAAATACAATAGTAGCCATAATAAATTTACAAAAAACACACCTATCCTCCACCACACAACACACACCTTCATCATATGTTCCATTTCTATGACTAATAATTCAGAAATTTCTTTCTTCTTTTGGAAATCTATTTTTCCCTCCCTTCCTATGCTACACTCTTCCTTTAGCTATTTTGTCCTCATCATTAACTCTAGCCTTTCCATCCCTTATATTCTCCCAGCCTGTTTAATCCTTTGCTGGCTAAATTTTTCTCCCTTTTTCTATTGTTGTTCAGTCATGTCCAACTTTTCATGATCACATTTGGAGTTTTCTTGCCAAAGATACTGGGATAGTTAGCCATTTCCTTCTTCTGCTCATTGTACAGATGAGGAAAATGAGGCAAATAGCTTGAAGGGACTTGCCCATGGTCACATAGCTAATAATTGTCTGAGACCAGATTTAAACCCAAGAAGATGAGTCTTTCTGACTCTAGTCCTGGTACTCTATCCACTGCACCACCTAGTTGCCCTCCTCTTTCCTACTCTTGATTATTGTAAACCAATTTAACTTTGCAATAATATCATCTCCTTTTGAGCACTTTCTTCCTTGTACTATCACCTCTTATAACCCAACTAATGCCAAGTCTGTACTACTTACTTAACTGTTTCTGTTCACATGCTACAGAACATTAAGTTATGAAACCATACAATCTGAGTGCACTGTAGATTTATGGTATCTGATCTCACAAAGTATTGTTTTAATTCTTCCATAACCCTATTGCACCCCCATAAGTAATTGTTCAGAATTGTTCTTTTCAAAACCTTTGCTTAAAACCTTTTCTTTTCAAGTGTCTACAACAACCCTTCTCTCATTCTTATTTCCTACTTTGAGAAAACAGAGATCATTTGTTATGTTTTATTCTTCCTCATCTGACATCTCAAAATCCTTAAGATCATCTGCTATTCTCTCCTCCTTTTATGACATTCTCTAAAGAGGTTGTCCTCACCGAATCTAACTCCTCTATTACCCTTTTCCCCATCATCTCTTACCTCATCTGGCGGATTGAGCTGTCACATACATGTGCATTTTACAATCATCCTACTTTCCCAAGCTTTACTTTCTATCTCAATGATTTTCAAACTTCTTACAAGACACTTTTAAATATGCACTCTCCCACTGTATATATTTAAATTATATACAAGGTTACATTCAACATCTCACAAGCTCCCAGGGGTAACCCTTTTGTGAGAGAATATGCTCACTTTACTCATCACTTCAGCTGTTGAAAAACCCACACACTTACTATAATGATACTTTTGGATCTTAAACATAACTATTTATTTGACAGCAAGGCAAAAGAAATAATAACAGCATCACTGATTGTAATATAAGCAAATGCAGGGAATAATAAATACACCCTAATCGAAACATAAACCTGAGTATACTTAGTATCTGTGGGGAAGAGTTTCTTACAAAAACCTCTCAAGGAGGCACTTTAGTGAGAAAACCCATATTCTTGAAGTAACACAACTCTGGAACTTTAAATTTCAATGTCCTCCTTTGTCCCAGGAATTGCTATAAAAAACTGCCTAAGGAATGTAGTTTCTGCGTGAACAGATGCTTCTACTAATAAAAGGAATTTATCTATGCTACACTTACCTAAGAAACACTTCACGAGGCATAACATTTTACCTGGCAGGAACCTGAGTTCAAATCCAGCCTTATATATTTACAAGCTATATGACCATGAACAATTCACTTAATCTCTGCTTCAGTTTCCTCAATTATAAAATAGGGATAATCATAGCACTTACCTTTCAGGGTTGTTGTGAGAATGAAAAGAGAGAGATAATTGAAAAAAAAATATATATTACCTGATTTGATCCTCACAGTAATCTTGAGATGAAGGTGAACATTTAAAATTCCTTAATGAATGTAGCTTCTGTGTTAAACAGATGCTTCTACCAATAAAATGAATTGATCCATGCTATGCTTGACTAACAAATATTTCATTGGTCATAACATTTTACCCAAACAAATTGATCTGTTGGATGACTTCTCTGGTTTTCTGCTTCTAAACTATTCCTCTGATCAGCTGCACTTTTTCCTTAAGAACAATTGTAGATAGTATCCATCATTTCTATATTAGATTATAGTAATACTTTAGCTGATAACACTTCTGAAAATCTCTCTCCTCTTCAAATGACTTCATTTTAGCTTATGTTTAACAAGGAAATTATTATCTTCTTTCTGTAAACAAATTATGTTTGTCCTATAATCATGAACCAATTCTGTTGTCTATTTCTCTCCAGTACACCACAGCTTGTCCACATTCAAAATTAGCAACAACTGTCTCAAAATTCCAAGTCAGAGTATCTTTTCATCTTAGAACTATGAGCAATACAAACTTAACTCATCAAACTGCTCCATAAAAGGGCAGTACCTAAAAGGTATAATACCTTATAAAATAGGAGAATCGGAGATGAAAAATAAAATAAGATGATGTAAATCTTATTTTAAAATAATTTTTATGTCATTAGTGGTATAAAAACTGTTTTGTTTTTTTATTCTTCTATTATATTTAACCCTGTGTCAGAGTCACCACAGAAATGAGAGATGCTTCTCCATAATGTACTATAATTGTCTCTGGGAAGCTAGAGGATTTTGGGATTGCTTCACTGATATTTTGGGGAGAAAATAACATAAAGGAAGGAGTGAGGAAAGTGGTATAGTGTTGATATTACATCCTCCTTCTTGGCACCATGTAAGGTAGTCTCTTCATTCCCCAACTCCAGCTATTCCTTTCAAAAATAGTATGATGAGGTGTTGCTTTGCTTCATTTAAAGCTGGTTAGGTGTTTGCAACCCTGATAAGAACAAAGATCTAGCTTTCTTCTAGCTACAGAGCCTCCAGATGAAGGGAAAGAAAACAAACAAACAACCTGTCAATTTCTGACCAAGAAATCTCACCTGATAACCCTCTGCATGTGTATGTGTCTACATATACATATATTTGTATATGTGTGTATGTATATGTATACGTATACACACATATGTATATATAATATGTGCATTTGTGTGTATATATGCCATGGCAATCACTGCTCTACATATGAATCAAGAGCTAATGTGATCAATAAAATTTTAAGACAGCATTTCATAGTAATTTTTTAAAATTACATAAACTTTAAAGAATGGAGATGAGTTTGGAATGGATACTTACTCTCCAGGGAGGGGGAAAGGGGACAGGAACAGGATGGAGGGAAATATTATCATTGATCTTATTTAAAAGACAGTTAAATGTTTTCTATCACCTCAGGTCTGAGTGACTGAGTGCAACCCAACCCCAATCTGCATTATGGTAGTGTTACTGGTGGAAGGTATGGAAACATCAGAGCTACTTGTCAAGTGCTCCCTCCTTCTCTCTCTCTAGTTAATTCAAATTGGGCACCAAACATCAACTCTCAACCCCATATCCTTATAGACATCATTCTTCTCTTGAGATTTTCCCCTCATACAAAGAATAACACAATACTATCTATTTAAGCATATCCAGCCTTACTCTTCCCAGGGGTACATGTACAGACACCTTAAGAACTTTATTTCTGCCAGCAGAAATTGATCTTCAATGTCCTCCTACACATAAATTACATAAGCAAACAGTTTATCAAAAAATCTCATGTGGGTAATTTGTATGGATTGTAATAATGCTTTCATCTAATAGATTGCTAGTATTGTACATATTTAATATATTCAAGAAGTCCCTTCAATCATAAAATGTTCTACTTAAAGTAGAAGGGTAGTAGGGAAAGGGTAAATCAATATTCCTGGACGCCCATATGTTTAACTTGACTAAATGTCATTGTGCTGCATACTTTGGATAAAACTGTACAAAAGGGACCCCAAAAAGCTTTTTTCTGAAATGTGGTTTTTAGTAAAAATATGAACCATAGCTCTTGGCAAGTCAAGGGAGTAGGAAATAAGGAATAAAAGCCTTTTGTTAGTTCTCTACCTTCAAAACAAGTGAAATACCCAAGCTGCCTAAACTGATTAACTTCATTTTTTGAAAAATGTACATTGGGTCATATTATAATGTGAGAACAAGAAGCCAAAATATTAAGATGCAGCACACTTGGTCAACACTTTCCCACCTATAATTGGTAATTGAAAGGGGACTTTACCTCAAGGTAAAGGACTAAGTGAAAGGAGGTTTCAAGGAACTGCAAAAAAGGAATGCTGCTACTAATTTAGAATCACCTTGTCTTCAGTGATTTGTCTCCAAGAAGGAATGAAAAAGTTTTTATACTCATTGCACTACATGTCCCTGCTAATTTCTACTTTAAATCAGCTGACTCAAGTTTTCAGATGCTCATATATTGTAATCATTTCATCCTTCCTCACCTGCCCCTATATACTAACTTTCCAAATTCATAAATTATCTATTTCATCCCTTGTAACAAAATCCCTTGATCCCATGAATTTGTTCTTAATGTTTGTTATTCATTTTGTCATTAACATCTTCTTACTGGAGCACCTAGCACAAGCACTCCCAGCAGATGCTCAATAAATGGTGAACTGAAGTGACGAATTGATAGGCTTATTTTCTGTTCATATATTCTAGATTATTTAGCTGGATCTGTGATCTCACCGCTATGATTACCCTTCACTGGTACAGATGAAAATCCTTTCAATCTCTCATCCTCTTTTATAATTCTCATCCATGTTTTGCATAAATCCTCCAACGAGGATAGTTCTGGATACCCTGCTCTGTCCTTCATGGTCCTTCATGTTCTTTCCTTCAACCTATCCTCAAGACAAAAATTCAAAGCCTTTCACCATGCCTTCCTCTCCATTCCAGCTTGGCAGAGCCAAGATGGCAGAGAGAAGACAGCAAGTTCCCTGAGCTCTCCTTCTGTTCCCTCAAAAGAACATTAAATCAAGCCTCTAGATGGATTCTGAAACTAAAGAACCTACAAAAAGACAGAGAGACAAAAATCTTCCAACCTGAGATAATTTAGAAGACTTCAGGAAAGGTAAGTCTCACTCTGGCAAAAGGGAGGCCCAGTGCACCACAGTGCAGTGTGGAGGGGGTCAGGGCAAGTGAGCAGGAATCTCTAGGCCACAGCCGAGCAACTGAGGCCCCTTGATCCTGGATCAACTAGCTGGTGGTGCAGCAGGTCAGAGGTGAGATCCACCAGCACTAGCTGAGAGGGCAGGCTGCCAGCTAGAGTGCCACCCACAGGACAGGCGCAAAAAGGCCTGGCCATCTCAGTGCAACAGGAACCATTGCAAGAAACAAGCCCAGGGTGGTGAGAAATCCACAAGCCATAGAGGCCTCAGTGTAGAAAGCCAGTGACACAGCCCCTATACCCCAGCACAAGAAGCTTGAAACAGGGAACCTGGTGCCCCCAGAGCAGACCTCAACTTAAAAAAAAAAAGCTGCAATATGAGTAAGAAACAAAAAAGAGCTCTTACCATTGAGAGCTTTTGTGTCAACAGGGAAGAGCTAAACACAAACTCAGATGAGGACAATCCTCTCAAATTGCCTACATGTGAAGCCTAAAGAGGGAAGATAAATTGGTCTCAAGACCAAAAAGCCTTCTTGGAAGAGCTCAAAAAGGATTTTCAAAATCAATTGAGAGAGGTAGAATAAAAAATGGGGAGAGAAATGAAAGCAACACAAGAAAATTATAAAAAAAGAATCAGCAGCTTAGAAAAGGAAGCACAAAGATTAACTGAAGAAAAAACAAAAAACAGTGCCTTAAAAAATTCATTTCACCAAATGGAAAAGGAGGTGCATAATCTCACTGAAAAAAAAAACAATGCCTTAAAAATTAAAATTGGACAGTTGGTAGCTAATGACTCCATGAGACACCAGGAATAAGTCAAACAGAATAAAAAGAATGAAAAAATAGAAGAAAATGTGAAATACCTAATTGGAAAGACAACTGACCTGGAAAATAGATCCAGGAGAGACAATGTGAGAATCATTGGACTGCATGAAAGCCATGATCAGAAAAAGAGTCTAGACACCATATTCCAGGAATATTATAGCCAAATTCCAGAATTATCAGGTGAAAGAGAAAAATACTCCAAGCATCCAGAAAGAAGCAGTTTAAATATCATGGAGCCACAGTCAGGAATGCACAGGACCTGGCAGCTTCAACATTATAGGATTGTAAGGCTTGGAATACAATATTCCAGAAGGCAAAGGAGCTTGGGTTGCAGCCAAGAATCTATTACCCAGCACAACTGTGCATTCTCTTTCAAAGGAAAAGATGGACATTCAATAAAATAGAGGACTTTCAAGGTTTCCTGATGAAAAGACCAGGACTGAATAGAAAATTCTATCTTAACTCAAGAGAAGAATTCTATCTTAATACTCAAGAGAAGTTTAAAAAGGTAAATGGGGGAAAAAGTTATTCAATAAGGTTAAACTGTTTACATCCCTAAATGGGATGATAATACTCATAACTCTTAAGGACTGTATATATATTTGCGCAGACAGAAGGATTATACACAGAGGGTATAAATATAAATTGTCTTTGATATGATGATATAAAAAATTAAGGGTTTGGGGCACCTAGGTGGTGCAGTGGATAGAGCACCGGCCCTGGAGTCAAGAGTACCTGAGTTCAAATACAGCCTCAGACACTTAACACTTACTAGCTGTGTGACCCTGGGCAAGTCACTTAACCCCAATTGCCTCACTTAAAAAAAATTAAGGGGTTAAAAAACGAGTTTATGGGGAGACGAGAAAAGGGGAGGTAGAATGGGGTAAATTATATCATATGAAGAGGTGAAAAAAAACCCTATTACAATAGAGGGAAAGAAGGGAGGGGTGAACATTATTTCAACCTTACTCTCACTAGATTTGATTCAAAGAGGGAATAACATATATGTTCATTTGGATAAAAAAAAAAAACTTAGCTTATTCTTTAGGGGAGTAAAAGGGTAAGGGAAAAAGGGGGAACTGATAGAAGGGAGGGCAGAAGCAGGGGAGAAAGGGGTAAAAAAGGGAGGGGGAACTGATAAAAGGAAGGGCAGATTTGGGGAGGCAGGGGTAAGAAGCAAGATGTTGGTGAGGAGAAATAGGGTAAAAGAAGGGGGGGAAGTACAAAGGGGGTAAATAGAATGGAGGGAAATAGACAGTTAATAATAACTGTGAATGTGAATGGGATAAATTCTCCCATAAAATGGAAGCAAACAGCAGAGTGGATTAAAAACCAGAATCCTATAATATGCTGTTTATAAGAAACATACTTGAAGCAGAGCTACACACAGAGTAAAGGTAAAAGGTTGGAGCAGAATATATTATGCTTCAGCTGAAGTCAAAATAGCAGGGGTAGCAATCCTTATCTCAGACAAGGCAAAGGCAAAAATAGATCTAATTAAAAGAGTTAAGGAAGGAAATTACATCTTGCTAAAAGGTACTATAGATAATGAAGTAATATCAATACTAAACATGTATGTGCCAAGTTGTATAGCATCTAAATTCTTAGAGAGGTTATATGAGTTGCAAGAGGAAATAGACAGTAAAACTATAGTAGTGAGGGAATCTGAATTTTCCCCTCTCAGTGTCTTTCTTTAACTGTGGCATCAAAAATGAAATACAAGACACCAGGAAAGCTTTGTTGAGGACAGAGTACAGTAGGATTTTGGCTCTCCTAATGCTAGAAGCTGTGGCCCCATAATGAAGCCTAAGATTGCATGAGCCTCTTTGCTTACCACATCACACGACTGACTTATTATTGTCCACATCTCCTTATACTTTGATTTTTATTCCAATGTGTGAGACTACATTTATACTTACTGCATTTAACCATTAGATTCATCCCAATTCATCCCTGTGAAGATCCT
This sequence comes from Dromiciops gliroides, assembly GCF_019393635.1. Lineage (NCBI taxonomy): Eukaryota > Metazoa > Chordata > Mammalia > Microbiotheria > Microbiotheriidae > Dromiciops > Dromiciops gliroides. The sequence continues at coordinate 555,433,463 of NC_057861.1, forward strand.
TTTAGATCATGACTCTTTCATTGACTATTATAGCCATCCTTTCTAGTTTGTGTTATCTAATAAATGTGAAATCCAAATTATTTATGCCTTTAATTAAGAAAATGATTTTTCAAAAACATTAACCAGTACCACATAGCACAGAATCCATGAAGTCCTCCACTGGATGTCTCCCCTGTCACAATGATATTGAACCATTAACAGATATTCTGAGTATCTGATTATATTATTGTCTATTCATATCTCCAAAACTTTTCCAGAAGGATAGTATGAGATCCTTTCTTGGATAATTAATAGCTGTGTGGCCACGAGGAAGTCACTTAACCTCTATTTGTATCAATTTTCTTATCTCTAAAATGAGGATAATAATAATAATAGCACCTACCTCACAGAATATCCTATAAGTAATTTGTAACTTAAGGCATTATATAAATTCTAATCACTTCTTTCTCCTCCTCTCCCTATTCCTTCTCCTTCTTCTGCTTCTGCTTCTCATTATTATTCCCTTCTATACTAGGTTAAATAGTCCTGCTTAAAAAGGAAATGAGTATACTATGGCATATTCTTGATGGGGCCATGATGTTTTGGTTTTTTTAATAATCATTTTCCTTATCTAAATGTTAACCAGGTATTGCTCTGATGACCCATACTATATTTTCTTCAATACTTAGACTATTTTCCATGATCTCTAAAATATCATTGACAGTTGCATAGCCAATTTTTTCAGGATCTTAGACATCAACTCCCTGTTCATCATTTTAGTTCTGTAATTTCCAGTATAAAGGATCATTCTTTTTTTTTTTCAGGGAAAGCAGAAACAAAATATGAATTAAATTTGCTTCCTTAGCCTCAATTCAATCTGAGTTTAGCATCTTCGACACTATCTTTATAAGGCTATGTCATGTTCTTATATTTATCCTGTTACCCGATCCCATCTTCTGTACACTGCTCTCTAAAATATAGGGTGGTTATATTACTGAGACAATTTACTCTATTTTTAAATAATCCTAATTGTTTCCTTATGTCAAAGATAATTACAACTTCTTTATTGCCTATTGCTCCAACCTCTGCTTTCTAGGGAATCATCATCCTTCATATGGAAGAGTGTATGATAGCCTTTTAAATCCTTAAAGACAGATTTTATGCCCCCACTAGGTCTTTTCTTCTCTAAACTAAAGGCCCCAGTCCCTTAAGCCTTTTCATTTGATATCTTAAGGATCTTCAACATTTTTTTACCTTAGTTTTGATGTTCTCTAGTTTATCAAGGTCTCCTCTAATTTTGTTTCATCTGGAAATTGAATAAAAATGCCATACGTATCTTCATGAAATTAATTATATATATGTATATATATATATATATATGTGTGTGTGTGTGTGTGTGTGTGTATAAAACCAGGATGGAGAAAAGCCTTGATTCCATGTTATATATATAAGGATGGATTAAAATAAATGGTTATGTTTAGTTAGAGAAGAAATGACTCATGTGGGACATAATAGCTGTCTTCAAATATATCAAAGCCTATTAAGTGGAGGAAGGAACAGATTTATTCCATTTGAATTCCCAGTTCCAAGCAGAGATATCTGGGTCACTCCACTAGAGCCCTTCCTTTCAAATTAACATTGAAGCACTAGTCCATTCAACCAGTTCCAAATCCACCTAAGTATGTGATTGTCTAGTCCATGTCTCTCCATCTTGTCTATAGTCAGTCAATAAGCATTTATTAAACACATACTATGTGACAGGCACTACACTAAGTGCGGGATATATAAAGAAAGGCAAAATTACTCACTGCTCTCAAGCTTACAGACAATGTGCAAATATGTACAAAAAATACATTCAGGATAAATTTGATAATCAATAAAGGTAAGATACTAGCATTAAGAGGAAGAGTAGGAGACTTTGGAAAGTGCTTGATCAAAATATAAATGTATCCATAAGACTCCCCTGTTTTATCTTCTCTGCCATGGAACTGATGGCAGCCACCAGAAGAGCACCTTGGGGAGTCTTTGTGCTACATATATATTTCAAATTATTTTACATTTTAATAAAAGAAACAGAATAGCAGAACAGAGCATATACTCATGTTCACTATTCATACATATGAAATGAAAGATATGAAGGTTAACCCAATTGTATTTCCTGGAAAATCAACACCATAACCTAGTTAGATTGTGAGAAAACTCCCATTTTTACTTTTAGACAATTTAAAAAGACATTTCTTAAATGAGGCTAACTGAGGAAAATATAAAACCGTTTCTTTTTTGGAAGCCTATTAATGTGATTTTCAGCTTAAGGAAGTGATGCATATAATCCATGGATCAAGTATTTCCTTTATTTTTGTTGTTTTTGAGGAGGCAGGGTGGATGTAGAGGAAGAGGGGGGAAATGCCAGAAAGAAAGAAAATCTCAGGGTTTTATTTCTGATTTTTAATTGGCATTAGGTATGCAGTAGGGCTGCTCACTAACTGAAAAAGCTGAAAATTGCTCATCTGACAAAGACTCATTATAGGGTACAAGGTCTCTATTTTCCATTTAAGAGTTTATCAAGTTTAGCAAAGCTTAGAGATCTAAACTATGGGCCATTTAAATATAGGGAACTAGTGATTGCTATTACTTGGAATTCAGACTAAAACAATGTTCTGATTTAGTTACATCTTTCTTTTCAGATTTTAATAAAGAGACATAAAAAAAAACCAGCTGCTATCTTTTCTTGCCTTGAAAATATTTGTCATGAATATAAACTTGCCATTGAGTTCAAATTGTGATTTCTTTTGTCACATCCTCCTAAGTTAGCCTTTTTAGAAATAACTGAAATTTGCATCAGTGATTTAAACATATTTAAAGAAGGAACCAATAGCATCAAAACTATGACCACAAAATTATACACAGACAATTCAATTTTGTAAAGATTTAACTGATGCCTGGCACATTCAAAGTACATACACACTCAAATCAGATGTTTGCTAGCAATCAAACAAACATTATGACCACAAAATTATACACAGACAATTCAATTTTGTAAAGATTTAACTGATGCCTGGCACATTCAAAGTACATACACACTCAAATCAGATGTTTGCTAGCAATCAAACAAACATCTACTCAAAAAAAGGTATCATAGTCACAAAGTAACATTAAAGGTGAAAGTACACTTACTTTTTTCAATTATTATTACCTAGAATGTAATTCCAAGTATAACCAGCTCTTGAAAACTCAGAAACCAATCATCTGTTTAGTTTTATATAGTTTTCTATATTCTCTGAAACTGCCTAAAGTCTAAACTATGACAGATTCTATAAATATACAAGAATAAAACACCAGTCTGCCATCACAAGTTTGTCCTGAGAGGGAAAAGTTCTGTGAAAAGGTATTAGACATTTTAAAGGACAGTTGAAGGGTAAGGAAATCTAGAAAAAATATACTATGATCTAGAAGAAACCTGCTAAGAAAGGAAAGATGTTACCGTGCTTAATAACTCTAGCTGTCCATGAAATTAGGAGATCTGTGTTTTCACCATTGTGGGAAACTTCCAGGTGGCAGTATGCCTTTGACTTATTTGCTAAGTCCTCAGAAAATAGATACCCCAGTTTCAGAGGACTTAAGTGATTTGCCCAAGCACCTGCCTAGAAAACATTAGAGTTGGGGTTTGAATTTCTTTCTGACTTCCAAGTTAAGCCCTCCATTCACTATGTCATTCAGAACATAAGTTCCCAGTTGTTAATGGGTTTTTTAGAGGTAATGTCAGATGACAAAAGGATATACACACATATCCTTATATGTATGTATACACAGAGATGATTGATGGATAGATGGATGGATGGATGGATAGATAGATCATAGATAGATAGAAAGACTGATAGATAGATAGATGGATGATAGTAGATAGAGTTATCACTGGAAAAGTAGGTGGGGAGACCTGGTTGTGATGAACTTTAAATGCCCAACAGATGTGTCTGTATTAGCCCATAAATGTAATAGGAAGCCAATGGAGTTCATTGAGTAGGGGAGTGATATGATCAGACCTAGCTTTTGGAAAATCACTTTGGTAGTTTTGTAGAGAATGGATTAATGAGGGGAGTGACTTGAAACAGGAAACCCTATAGTATATTACTGCAACAGTTCAGGTGCGGGGTGATGAGGCCCTGAACTAGGGTGTTTACTGTATGAGCAAAGAGGAGAAGAGATAGATGTGAGAGATGTTGTGGAAGTAAAATCAACATGACTTGGCAATTGATTAGATATATCAGGTGAGGAAGTGAGGAGTCAAATATGACTAAAGGTTCCAACCTGGTAACTGGAAAGAAGGTAATGAATTCAAGAGAAATAGAGAAATTTGGAAGAAGGATAAGTTTGGAGGTAAGATGAGCTCAATTTTTAATATAATGAGTTTAAGATCCCTAAAGATTCCAGTTCAAAACGTGATGTAGGACTCAGTAGAACAGGACTGGATATTATAAAGATGGGAACTAACTGCACAGTGATACTGAAAAAGTCGCTGAAAGAGGCTGGGGAGAGATAAGAGCCCACGACAGAACTTTTTATACATCTGCCTTTAGGTTTTGGAGGCACAATATAGATTATAAACCAGAGAAGAGGACTGAAAAGTGATCAGACAATTATAGAGAGAAATAAGAGAGAAAAAACCCTGAAAACAGAATATCTCAAAGGCAAGGCTGGTCAATAATGTCAAATGCTGTAGAGAGGTTATGAAGGGCAAGGACTGAAAAAGGACATCAGATTTGGAAAATGTGATCACTAGTACAGTTATTTTAGAGAAAGATTTGATAGATTGATGAGGTGAGTAGTCAGATTCAAAGGCCTCAGGGGTGAGAGGAGAGGAAATGGAGACAATGAGAGTAAATAGCTTTTTCTGGGAGTTTGTGAAAAAAGGAGAAAGGATGATTATTTGAGTAAGATATTTTTTAAAGAATGAGGAATACTTTCTTTCATTTTAAATGACTTGGAATCATAAATTTAGAACTGGAAAGATCCTGAGAGGTCATCAAAAGACAGGTAGATGGCACAATGGATAGAATTCTGGACTGTTAATGAGGAAGGCCCTAATTCAAATCTGGCCACAGATACTTAGTTAGTTGTGTGACAGTGGCCAATTCACTTAACCTCTCGCTTTGGCTTAGTTCCTTCATCTACAAGATGAAGGATGAAGAGGTGCCAAGAGCATGATGGAGAATTCCAACATACCAGGATGGGACATGGAGAGGTGGCTTAAAGAATGAAGTTCAAGAATGTGGCACAGTAGAAAAAGTGTGAAATTTGGAACCCTGATCTGACACTTATGACTTTATTTAAGGAACTCTTTGGGAGAAGGAACTGTTCTTTATTTTTTACTTTTCTTTGATACCCTAGTGCCTAGCACAGTTCCATTTATATTGTAGGCACTTAATGCCTACTATATATAGGCATTCATGTTTAATGAAATATTATTACATGTATGGCCACTGGTTGCACTCTGTGTTCGAGTTTCTTCATCACTAAAATGAAGGACACAGACTATCTAATAATAGCCAGTATTTATATAGTGTTTTAAATTTTGCAAATCATTTTGCATATATTGTCTTGTGGGTTTTTTTTTCCTCACAACAACTTTGGGAGGTGGATGTTATTATTATCTCCATTCCTTTCAGTTGAATGATTTGATTTATGGGTGAGAGACACCTTTTAATAAAAAAAATCTTTAAGATAGTATTTTGACTTAAAAATCAATATTTTTGATAATCAATAAACACTAAGTACCATCACATGTCAAATAGTAGAGATGTGGTGAGTATTACATGTGTAATCATGCTTGTTTGCATCAATGCTACTAATTGGAAAATGTCCCTAATTTATGTAGAGATGACCTTCATAAAAATTCCTGTTGTTTGGAAAGTGGTCATAAAGGTCAGTCATTGTTAATGTTGTTTTCTCACCCTTTTGGTTTCAATAAGGTCCATGGTTTATTTTTTTGTTTATTTGTTTTATGCCTTGGAATCCTTCCATCCTTCAGCTATCTTCCATATTGCACATTTAGATTACAGCATCTATCTCTCCTATATACACTTATTCCAATTTGCTTGCCTTTTCCATGTCTGTTCTCACTGTATACCATTTTACCTGCCCTATAGGTTTCTCTTACTCTGTGATAAGTTCCAACTGTGGTGGTTCCAGTGTCCTTGATGATGAAAACTATGATAGTGACTTTTGCTGCTCTTTTCCGTTTTTATTTTAATTGTTGTCCTTTCATTTTTATCCTCAAATAACATTGGAATGACTTTGCTTGCCCTCCACTTATTCTCTCTGATTTGTGAGACAATACTACTAATTATCCATTGTATTTTTTGTAAGATTTTACAAACAAGTTCATATTTTAACCTACTGTTACTTTTGGCAGCTCTCTTCATTTGGCAAGTAAGTCAAATATTTGCTAAAGTGTTTTCTGTGATCTTTTGGTATTTTTCATGTGAAAATAGTTTTATATTAGTTAAGCTTCTTTATAAACTTACTGACAGTTATGTCATCTCTGTCATTCACTTTCCATTTTTCATCACCAATAATAACAACAAATATTTAGTAATGTTTAAATGTTAATAAAGTTCTTTACATATATTGTCTCTTTTGATCCCCATAGAAAACCTGTGGGGTAAATATTGCAGTTATGATGAGGAAGCTGAGATTCAGAAAATTTAGGGGACTTTTCTATGGTCACATGATAAGTATCAGAGATAGGATTTGAACTAAGGTCTTCCTTTTAATTCTATCAGTACATCCTTTATTCCATATTGATTCTAGCTGACCTGCCATTATCACATGTTTTTTGTGAGGAGCAGATGAAATAATGTGTGTGAAAATTCTTTAAAAATTATTAAAATGCCATAAAATTAAGTTTATATTATCAGCTTTAAAATAATTGTAGAATGATTTTTCAAGAGTGTTTGTGCATTTTTCTTGATCTAGCAATTACAAAAGTTAAACTTTTAAAATTCTGTCTGACAAGAACCTTTCACATGTTTTTTCTTCCTTAAAAAATTCACATATTTAAACTTGTGAGAACTGACATTTATTCTCACTGATTTAAGATGCACAAGTTAATAAAAACACATTGTCTGCCCTTTGATAATAATCCAATGTCGAACTTTACAGAAGGTTGAGTTTGCATAATTAAACACAATATTGAGTTATTTTTAAATCTCTCTTCAGTCAAGGATGAAAAAACGTAGTATATCTAAGTGAGGTTATCAAGGCTTAACTTGAAATATTATATGGTGACCCACATTAAGGCCTATCATAAGAGACATTGTTCAGTCACAAAAGTAAGTATATGATCATTTTAAATCATGTCTGAGTTTCCCAGAAGAGATGACAAAGAAAAAGTTGTGTTCCCTTTCCTTAGCAACCACTTATCAGAGTCTTCATGAAGTTATTATTGATGAATTCTAAAAATGACCTTGCATTTCTGCCGAGAACTAACATGTTTGGTATTTGAATATAGTCCGTTGTAACTAAGACAAAGGGATCAGGGCTTTGACCCAGCTTGCCAAATTTAGAGGAGATTAACAAAGAGCATTTGAAGTCCTTCAGCAGTGTAGAACCAGTAGAAATTAACTCTTAGGAAAAAAGTAAAATAAAAAGCTATGAGATCTCAGTCTAGGGTAAGCCCCCACTCCAACTTTCCCCCATCCTTCTTTCTCACCCCACCCAACCCCTCCTTCATTAAATTTCGTTGTACTTTCCCAATGCAAAAATTCTCAGTTTTGTCTCTTTATTTAAATGTATTTATTTAAATGATTTAAAGAGGAAAGGACCTACATCTACAAAAATATAGATAGCTTTTCCTGTGATGGCAAAGAATTGGAAATTGAGGGGATGACCGTCAATTGGGGAATGGCTAAACAAGTTGTGGCATATTATTGTCATGGAATACTACTGTGCTTTAAGAAATGATGATCAGGCATATTTCAGAAATACCTGGAAAGACTTACATGAACTCATGCTGAATGAAGTAAGCAGATCCAGGAAAACATTGTACATAGTAACAATCACATTGTACAATGATAAAATATAATTGATTTAGCTCTTCTCAGCAATAAAACTGTACAAGACAATTCCAAAAGACTCAGGATAGAAAATGTTACCCACATACAGAGAAAGAACTGATGGAATATGAATGCAGATCAAAGCATACTATTTTCATTTTTTTGGTGTTTCTTTCCTTTTGTTCTGTTTCTTCTTTCACAGTATGACTAATATGGATATACATTTTACATGATTGCATGTGTATAACCAAATTAGATTGCTTGTTCTCTTAGAAAGGGGAGGAGGGGGAGATAGAGAAGTAGAAAAATTTGTAACTCAAAATCTTTCAAAAAACAAATCTTGAAAATTATCTTTACATATAATTGGAAAAATAAAATACAATACTATAAAATGTGTCACTTATTACCCCCTGCTTTTGCTATGATGGCCCCCAAACAGAAAGTTCCCAACTGGGATTTTATAGTTATCCCTCAGGGAAACTTTTTCCTAGCAGCCCTAGTAATAAGGAACATTCATCTTGTAAAGGGTACATCCTTAAGAATCAAACCAGTCTAATGTCACTTCTTATGAATTACTCCAAGAGCCCACTGACATCTCAGTTTCAGGGATCTATGAATTCTGGTGCAGATAACACCCTCTCCCCACATTCCCCCCAAGAGGAATGACTTAGAAAATGTTCTCAAGGGTGCACCTAATGTTGATCTTGTTTTTTGGTGGGGCAGGGCAATGAGGGTTAAGTGACTTGCCCATGGTCACACAGCTAGTAAATGTCATGTGTGTGAGCCCAGATTTGAACTCAGGTCCTTCTGAGTCCAAGGCCAGTGCTTTATCCACTGCGCCATCTAGCTGCCCCCATGTTGCTCTTGTAATGTGGTATTATCATTGCTTAAAACCAATGACTTTTGCTCTGCACCTTGTCATACAGGCTACTTTTGGAGACTCTTCCTAAAGACACACATGAGATATTGAGGAACACAGACAAAGGAAGGAATCTACCCAGTTAACCTAACTCAATTAAGCTCAACAAACCTTCAGTAAACACTTACCAAATGTAAACCATAGTCCTTGGGATATAAACAGAGAGATGACTCTTTGCCTTCTAGGTATTTACATTTCAAAGGGAAACAACATTTATACAGATAAGTCATACAAGGTTGATGCTATTGATGCTCTTGTTCATCCTTTGTTTTCAAAGAGGGCCAAACACATCATGTGTGATATCTTGACTTGCCCATATATTGGGTTTATCTTATTTTTATTTATTTATTTATTTTTTTTGGTGAGGCAATTGGGGTTATGTGACTTTCCCAGGGTCACACAGCTAGTAAGTATCAAGTCTGAGGATGGATTTGAACTCAGGTCCTCTTGAATCCAGGGCTGCTGCTCTATCCATTGCGCCACCTAGCTGCCCCTTGAATTGGGTTTAAATGAGGCAGAGTTGCACAAAGTCATCAGCCTCACTCTATCTTTCAGGGTCATTAATGTCCAGTGGCAAAACAAATGTCAAGATGACAAGCAAGTACCCAACATTCAGTGGATCTTGTCATGTTCAATGTCTGACCAAGGGGGCAGCTAGGTGGCTGGTTTAGCCCACCTGCTGAGATGGTTTTACTTGGAGCCACACATGAGATGTAGGTGATAGGTAGACACCAAAAATAGATAAGCAGTCCTAAAAAAAGGCTCAGAAAGCCCTCACACCATAGATGGTAGTACTTTCTGAGTACCTCATATACTCCAAATACAAATATAAGGGAATTTCAATCAACCACCTTTGGTCAAAAAACATTTATTAAGCACATACAATATGCCAAGCCCTGTGCTAAGAACACAAAAAAAGGAATGAGAAAGACAATGTGCAAACAAACATCTGTGGACATGCAATATATATATATATAGTATAAATGAGAGGCTTCAGCGAAGGATGTGGTACAGGATTCTTGAAGTCCTCTCTAAGGATTCTGATAGGTGAAGATAAAGAAAGAGTACTCCCCAAGCATAAGGAATAGCTCATGAAAATGAATGAAAATAGGAGATAGACTATCGAGTACAAGTCCCCGTTCTCCCAAAAAATCCAGTTCTGCCATAAAGAGATCACACTCTTCCCATTTTGCATCTTGAAAGCATATTAAACTTAATAGCATTTTAGAAAGAGTGGTCCAAAAATATGGTATAGTGGGGGGAAAAACTGAACCTGTCGACAGCATACTTGGGTTCAAATCCTCTTTGTGTTATTTGCTACTTGTGGAACCTTCCACGGTCATTTAAGTCTTCCAGACTTTGGTTTTCTGAAAAGGTTGGACTAGGTATTTTTTTTGGTTCCTTGCAACTCTAAAACAACCCAGGAACCAAAGCAGGACTGCCTCTGTTTTTTATAGGTAAAATAAAAAGCTAGGACCCTCACCAGGGTTATTTATAATACCTGGTACCTTCCAACTCCACAGAACCAGAGGATCTCAGAGCCAGAAAGAAACTTAATGGCCATCTAGTACAATTCACACAAAATTAGGAATCCACTTAGGAAATTGGTATTTCCCCTAAATTGTCATTCAGACCTACAGGGAGTAGAAATTTAGTATATCCTAAGGCAGTCTATTCCATTTTGAAGCATCTCTAATTATTAGAAAGGTTTGTCTTACATAAAGCCTAAATCTACTTCTTAATAACTGTTACTCATTGTCCTAATTCTGCTTTCTGAGGCCTTCACCATACACTGGAGGGTTACTGTTGTTTATTCCCCCACCCTTGCTCTGGGAGCACACCAGCTCCCCTAAGGCACAAATGTAGGCTAGCCTAATTAAATCCACCAACATCATTAAGCATCCCTCATTAGATAGTAGGTCTGGACAGTGAAAGTCCTGTTCATCCATTTAGTAAGTCATTACCTGTAAATGGCAGGTTGATACAATTACACACTGGAAGAGAAAACAGGGAAGGAGAACAGGAAGGAATCTGTATATAAGAGAAGTATGGATTAGATTAATGAGAAATATTTACCATTGTCCAGGTTATTTATCAAGTCAACAACAAACCACCAATCATTTATTACTTATTTACTATGTGCCAGGCACTGAGATAAAAGCTGGGGTTGCAATAAAGTGGAGGGAAGTCAGTCCTCGCCCTCAAGGAACATACATACTGTTTTTTTTGTTTTTTGTTTTTTTGTGGGGCAATGAGGGTTAAGTGACCTGCCCAGGGTCACACAGCTAGTGTCTGAGGC